>NC_056741.1:341276253-341278753 GCF_019279795.1 Protopterus annectens | reverse complement strand
GGTAAGTCGACTTAACCTTATAAATTGCCCCTTTACCACTCCACGCTTCATAAAGTCAGGGTGTAAACTGTCAAAATGTAAATATTGATTGGTAAAGCTAGACTTTCTAAAAATACAACTTTCAAAATGAGCATGTTCATTTTGATAACTTAAATGACTGTCCAAAAAATCCAAAGTCTTACCAAAATGTCCTATAGTGAATTTTAAAAAATCAGTTGACTGATTTAAACTGTCAACGAACCTACAAAAAATGTCAAAGTCACCATTCCATAAAATAAACAAATCATCAATGTATTGTCTGTAAAACAATAAATGTTTTGACAAGGGGTGTGACACTAAATTATTCAATGTTGAATTGACATTTTTTGTAGTTTCGTTGACAGTTTAAATCAGTCAACTGATTTTTTAAAATTCACTATAGGACATTTTGGTAAGACTTTGGATTTTTTGAACATTCATTTAAGTTATCAAAATGAACATGCTCATTTTGAAAGTTGTATTTTTAGAAAGTCTAGCTTTACCAATCAATATTTTCATTTTGACAGTTTACACCCTGACTTTATGAAGCGTGGAGTGGTAAAGGGGCAATTTATAAGGTTAAGTCGACTTACCACTAACAATGATACTTTTAAAGATGAGGTGTACAAGCTTAAGACTTTCTTTATTGACAGAGGTTATAGAGAAGCTTGGCTTCAAAGAATTTTGGGAGAGGTCATTCTATTAAGAGATACCAAGGCAATTCCAATACTTAGAAAGTTAAACAACTCTACTTCAGTTACTGTTAATCTCAAGGATACCCAAAATAGAAGTTTCTATTTGGCATTTCCTATTCCTATAACAAATGAGATGAAAGTTATTAGAAACATCATTTCTGAAAATTGGAAGGTGATTTTGGGTAACAATGATTTAAGTACTGTAATAGGTAAGTCTCCCTTGTTTACATACAAAAAAAACATCCAATTTAAAATCTATATTAGAACATGACAATAGTTGTAGAATCCTGACTAATAAATTAGGGGTTGGTACTTTTCCTTGTGGAAACTGCAAATATTGCAGGTTCATTTCTGGGACTAGCTCAGTTTTCTTTAAACATCTGAATAAAGAATTTCATATTAGAGGGCACTACACATGTAAGACTAAGAATGCAGTGTATGCCGCTTTGTGTAATTCTTGTGAACATTTTTACATAGGGAAAACCATTAGAACTTTCCACAAAAGAATTTATGAACATTTGTCAGCTATAAAAAATAAAGATTTTAAAAATGCCCTAGCCAAGCACGCAGATACATGTCCTGATTTTAAGAAATTCAATTTTTCAGTATTAGAAAAAGTAAATGACAGTTTATTTAGTGGAAACTAGAAAGTCAAATTGGAATGTAGGGAAGCTTTGTGGCAGATTATGCTGAGAGCAGATGAATTTCCCGGCTTAAATGACGCTATTAACATTAAATGTTTCCTGCAAGCACAGAGGCTTTAGTAGTATTATGCACTCATTACTATTTTTATTATTTATACTACCTTTAGCTTTTCTGTGTTTAATGAATGAATTTTTTGTCGTACACTAAGTGATATTATTTGTTGAATTTTACATAAACAAACTATTTAGCTTATGTTTTTAAATATTTATTTAAACAAGTGTTTAAATTGTAATTGGATTATTTTGATCATGTGATTTTCATTATTAATTATTTAAACTAACTGTTTCTAAGTGTTTGTACTTTCTGAAGAAGTTCACAGTAATGAAAGGTGGACTAAACGTGTAATGTGGATTTGAATTTATTCCTTTTTTTTCAAAACAGGTTTATTGTTTTAACATATAAGAGAAATATCATAACAATTTTATACAAGTAATTAAAAATAGGTATTATTATAATATTCAACAAAACAACTAAAGTATTTACAAAGACATCCACTACAATCAGATCAATTAATTAAACTAAAATACCATGCTATTGAAATTAAAATTTTTTTAACAAATTTTGTAAATTATCCCATACAATAAAATAAGATGTTTTTCTATTTGTTCTAGTCCTAATTGTGTTTATTTCCATATGGCACACTATATTCATAACATTTTTAAATTCATTGAATGAAGGAGGTGTATCTGAAATCCAATTTCTAGTTATTATTTTCCTAGCCACTGCTAGAATAGACCATAACAAGGGAAGCTTAACCTTTTAACACTTTGAGGTACAGGTGTGTTGAATAATATAAGATATTTAGAAATAATGAAATTATCTGTAAAAAGAGCCTGCAAAAATTCATTAATTGACTTCCAGTATTCTTTCAATGTTATACAGTCATAAAACATATGAGCCCAGTCAGCATTAATTTCTACATTACATCTCTTACATAGATTATCTTTATTATTTATTTTATTCATCATCAAAGGTGTATAAAAAGATCTATGTAAAAATTTCCATGTATAAAGTCTCCAGACAATGGAAGACGTAGTTCTATAAGCAGATTCCAATATATATTGTTTATCTTGTTGATTTGG
>NC_056741.1:341083753-341271253 GCF_019279795.1 Protopterus annectens | reverse complement strand
TCTTATGCTAGAGTCAGTCAGTTATGTAAATTAAAAACACATAAAAGCAAGCAAACCGACAGCTTCCTTAAAGCATTCGTAATTAGTATATGAAATGGGGGCTTTGTTTCGGTCTTTTTTAACTGAAATGAATCTTCACTGGACATATGTAAATATGAAGGAGGTTTGACATAATGGTTAAAGACAACTTCACAGTTACAAGGTGCTCAGTTTAATTCTGACTTCTGTCATTGACTAGGCTTCTAATAATCAGCAAACAGAGCCTATGATAGTCTATTTTTTATAGTCTGTTTAAATTGTTTGTAATTACTGCACGTTTATAAAGCATGGCTGCTTAATGCTCTTTACAACTGCTCATTAAATGATAAACTATAATGTAACTGTTTCAGTCCTAGATATGAGGACGGCATTTTATAATGCTGTTTCTGTTTTGAAATATTAGCTTCTTCATTACTTAAAGACTGTCCATTTCAAGAACACTGGGGGTGAACAAATATTTTTTGATGCGAATGGTGACCCTCCAGCTTCATATGATATTATAAACAGTCTGGTTTATGAAGATTTTACAAACAAATATATTAATGTTGGCAGCGTGTCTTCACTCACGTCACATGGCGGTATTACTATCGATAAGACAGCTATTTTTTGGAATAATGAAAACAATGAGGTATGGAACACATTTTATATAAAATTAAGGAAGTTGATCTTCATGCTTATTTGTTTTTGTAAGATAAGACTGGTTATTGGCAGTTGTAGCTAGTATGTCATTTTCATAAATCTTTTTTCACTTGCATTGGATTTTTCATCTTTTGATTGACAAATTCATCTAATCATCTGATATTCCTTATAAAAAACAGCATTTACCCCTCCTAGATTTACAGTCTGTAGCATTGAGACAGGTGTCCATCAGTCGTAGGTTAGAGATGTCAGCTATATTTAACTGGTTAGAGCAGTGGCAACACATTTCCAGTACTATCATTGCTAATGGACTTGTTGCAAATCTGCAAAACAAATAATATGAGAATTACCTGGTGTAGGGACCTAAACCTCACCTGCAATATAAATAGAACATGCTGGAGGGGCAGGTACAGTATGTGTCTCATAAACTACACCTTCTCTGGGACAAGATTTCCATTCTTATCAAGCAGAGCTCTTCATTAACCCAATTCAAGGATAACTTGGACCTGTGGATGGGAACTAGAAATTTACCTCTGGTCTGGCACCTATGTTAGAGGTAGCCTGAAAATATTTGACCACCCATACCAAGTCTACATATGGTCCATAAAACAAACGTAGAGTATCAACCTACCAGATACATTTGGGAAACATGGATATGTTAAAAAAGTCCTCCAATGGGGTGGTAAGTCAGGTAATCACCTATGAACCTATAACTTGCATGTTCAGTGTATGCAATAATGTGAACATTTACTCCTAGAGTGCACCAGCCAGTGGCTGCAGTTTTTTACTGATTGTACAATGTGAAGTTAGACAAATACTAAATGTTAGTTATAAGAAAACCATTGAATCTTAGTCATATGGGCATGGCCTGCTGACCTCTTCCACTGGGGAGGGAAGAGTTATGCATATTCAGGTTCACAATGGGCAGCGCTAAGTGCTAACTTCCTGGTGGTGAGTGGGAAGCACACCACTTATACTTTGAATGATGGGGCAGAAATACATGGAGGGAATGCCCCTTGCAGAAATTAAAGGATTTTCTGCTATGTTATCCCATTGCATGCTCCTCCCTTACACCTTGTCAAGTATGTGGATTAAGGACGAGGGAAGCAAAATGAGAAAACCTCAAACCACCCCTGATGCATGTCTGAACAATGGACCATCCCAGCCAGACCTCAGCCATCTGATAGAGAATGAATCGGCCATTAGGCTGTGTAGGGGGCTGGTGATAGATAGGCAACAGGGAAAATGTATGAAAAAGAAAACTAAATTAGGTCATGAACATTTTAGTAAAAAAATAAATCCAATAATCTTGAGTTATTATAGTAGTATCTACTGTAATTCTGAATTCATGAAATTGCTCAAGTGCATAATTTATAACCTATCTCCTTTATCACAGGGACTAAAGGTGGGAGTTCTCAATCTACAGCAATAACAAGCATGCCACTGGGCTGGTTAAACAGGATGGTGTGCCAGAGTTTCTCCATGTACAGATTACCATAGAAAGAAGTTCCATACCATATCTTAGCAAACTCTTTGTCCCAGGAAACCCATAGCGCATACTTAAACCTACTAGAGACATTCACCATTCAACCAAATACCATACTCATGGGAGACTTTAATTATCCCTCTATAGGCTGGGAATCCTACATGACCCCAAATTTGCAGGAACAGAGATTTCTGGACTTTGTAAACACATACACACTAGATCAGATAGTGATAAGCCTACTAAAGGTACATACATATGGGAACTGATACTCACTAATAATGGGGAACAATGCACCCCATGTGGTGTTGTGTCCTCTCTGGTAAGCTCAGATCAGAAAGTGGTCTCCTTTGAAATAAAAATCAATTCTGCAACCTCAGCAAACCCTGTAATAGGAATTATTCCAAGTTAAACTATCTTTTATTATGAGATAGCCTCTCAAATTCTAAGCTTTCAAACCAAAATAACACTGTGACCTATGCAGAATTATTCACTGAAACTCTGTACAACCATGTCAATGGTAGCATAGAAGATGGTGTACTTACTAAAAGTAAGCCCAAACAAACTCCAAAAACAATTCATCCTGGTGGAATCCAAACTTAAACAGGTTGTGCAACAAAAGAAAACCTCTCAGCTAAAATTAGCAAAAGTAACACCTAGAAAGATAAAAACTCTCTTATCAAACTAAATAAACAAGTAAAGAGGCTAATTAAGTCCAAGAAAGCCAATTTTGAGATAAAGATTCCCTAACCAACAACAACCATAAAGCCTCCTTTAGTTATATCAGAAATCTCAAAGGCAACAGACAACAGTGTAACAAACTGGTTGTAAATGTAGCCCCATAAATAATGCTGGGAGATATAGCAACTGATCGACAAATTAATTTCCAACTTTAGCCCTCACTCACCCCCAGCTACCGCCCAGTAAATACCATTTAACATAACCCCTCCATCTATCAATAGAGTGCAGGTCCCAGCTGCAATCTCTGCATCCAAGAACACCACTTTGATGGGTCCTGATAATATCCCAGCATGCCTCCTACATAGCTTTAAGTATGGCTTATCATGTCCACTGGAGTCACTATGCAACTATAGATTCTGACTTGGCTTTGTGCCATGCAAATGGAGGACTGCAATTGTTAACCTGCTCCACAAGTGCAGACCATCAACAGATCCCAGGAACTACAGACCCATTAATATGATTAGTTTTATATACAAAGCCATGAAAAGAATTATCATAGAAATGATTAGTCATTACATAGGAAAGCTGCAAACATTGGACCCCACCCAGTTTGGTTTTGTAAAAGGCAGGTCATGCCTCCTAAACCTGGTGAACTTCTTTGAGAAGATCACAAAGGCAATTGATGAGGGCAAAATGGTGTATACCGCCTACCTTGACTTGGCTAAGTCATTTAATAAAATACCTTCATTCAGACATTGTAAACAAACTCACAGAATTAGGTACAAACCCCCATGTAACATGCTGGATTGCCAGCTAGCTCACAGAGAGGACCCAGGAAGTTTGGAGTGGAGAGACCACCTCCACAAAGAAGCCAGCCACAAGCAAAGTCCCACAGGGCTCTATGCTCAGTGTGATTCTCCTTAATATCTACTTCTTGCTCATCAAGGCCAAAGTCAAGGGCTTTTGGCTGCCCAAGCTCGCAGATGATTGCAAATTAGGAGAAGTCATAGAATCCACCAAGATACTAACATCTTTAAGGAAGGTCTAAAGCAAACAAATGACTAGTACCAAATTCATGGCTTAATGTCAAGAAATTTCTAATAATATATTTTGGGAAGCTGGTCACTCCAGGAAACTACTTAATCAATAAAACACCCCTAAGTATAGACCAGTAGTCAAGGATTTGGGGACATATGTAACCTGGCCTTCAAACAACATGTGTCTAAGGTAAAAATAAAATCATTCTATATTGCTCAACTTATAAATAAGTGCATGGCATCTAGATCCAGTGAGGTCATTGTGTCACTGTATTCAGCACTCATTAAACCCATCATTGAGTATAACCCTTTGGTATGTACCTGATCAGGCATATGCAACAACTGGACTACAAGTTATCTAAGGTAAAAAAGCTACAACTGGAAAATGCATACTTACTTGAAACTATTAGAATGAACAGAATGCCAAAAGGCCTCCTAGTCTGGAAGTATCTAACTGGTTTAGAAAGGGATTCTGTGCTTCATAAAGAATTGATTTCTATGTTTGATCGACATAGTTGTGAGTACATGGAGGTGCTAGTAAAACATAACTCAATTTTAGTCGAGCACCTCATAAAAAAACTAATACATTAGATAACACTATAATGCATGACCCTAAAAATGATATACATTTGAACACAGCAGGATTTTTTTCCAGTATTGATGAAAGAATCCTGCGACTTAAAAAACAGAAGGGAAAAAAATGGAGAGGGATCGTATTGAATACTCTACTGGTACTGCATACCCCAATCTGCCCACCTCACAGACATAGGGAAATAAAATTTTTTGTAAGAAAAACTTACCAGCAATGTGTTCACTCTGATAATGGTCAAACCTTCCAGAATTACAATAACCAACTGTCTAACCACCAGGAGAATTGTTATTTTATTAAACAACCCGATGGGACTTTCCCCTCACTACGAACATTGGAGAAGGTAAAAGAAAAAAACAAGGGAGATCAATGGCAATGGAGAAATTGGCCACTGCCTCCAATGAAGAACCAATGAAAGAACAGGAATTACTTACACCCCAGTTACTAGAATCAACTCAGCTGGCCACACCCGATGAACTAGTGACTGTGGATACTACTAATTTTAACCAAAAAAAGCCCTCTAAAGATTGCACCAACTGTGACATTATCTTAAATAATAAAAGGAGCTTTAAAGTTTATAATTACACAAAATGTGAACTTGACAACATCTTGGTTGAACTTTTATCAAAATGTATGTTGTTTGTTCCATCTACACGTCAATATTGCTAAATTGATAGCAGATTTAAAAATGTATACTAAGAAACTTAATTTTACTATTAATTTGACACAAGCAATTACTGGGTTAAAAGTTTCCAGTATTTACAACCTCCCATTCATCCAGCTATACAAATGTATGAAACAATGTGTGAGTTTGATTTTAGGAACATGTTAATTAACTTTTCAGCAACTGATGACATTAACATGTCTAGACAGGAATTTGAGCAACTAAATTATATTAAACATTAGAATGTTAGGTTAATGAAGCTGGACAAGGGAGGGAGTATGGTAATTATGGATAAGCATGATTATAATAAGAAAATGTTTGACATTTTTAATGACAACACATACACTTCAGTTTCTGTAAATTAATTGAATAGGGCCTACAAAAACATAAAATACAAATTAAGGCTATGTTCAATGATGGTAGGATCATGATATATGAGTTTAACTACTTGTATATGATCATTCCAACTGTTCCTACCATCTTCAGAATCCCAAAAATCCACAAGAGTATAATTAATCCACTGATGCATGCTATTGTTGATGCAAAGAGATTGATAACTAGTGCCTATGCTAAGAATTTAGGTGCTACACTAAAGCAGCTATTAGAGGATGATACATAGGTTTTCAGGGACTGTTGGGATTTTTTAAATAACATTAATGACTTGGAATTTAAAGAAGACTTTTTGGTCACAATATACATGAAAGATTTATTTACTGTTATTCTGCATAACGTAGGAGTAGAATGGTTTTGTAACTTCCTGTGTGAAAAAAAAGTAGAACAAGGGAGAATAAACCTGTATGAAGAGCTTCTTGAACTAATATTAAAGAGTAATTATTTACATTTTGAGGGGAACTATTTACAAACAAAAGGTGTGGCCATGGGCTCTAACTGTGGGTCACTATTCGCTAATATAGTGATGCTTTACTGGGAGAAAAACTACCTTTTTAAAAGTACTTTTAAAGATTCTTTTAGAACTTATACATGTTATTTGGATGACATCTTTATGGTATGGAAGGATGAGGAGGAAAAATGAACAACTTTTTTGAATATATTAATGGTAGCACTAATTTCCTAAAATTCATCTCACAAGTGGAGGTGATTAAAATTCCACACCTTGACTTCTTACTTGAAAAAGACTTAACCAAAAGTATATATATTTTGTATATATACAGGAAGCTCACTTGTTCTAATACATTGTTGCACTATACAAGTGCACACGCCCTTTCACAGAAAAAAATCAGTAGTGAAACAGCAGCTTGTGCATGCTGTTAGAATGGTGACTACAGACGTGGACTATCTGGTTGAATGTGAAAATTTAAGTTCTATGTTTTTAAAAAGAGGTACACAGTTGACATGATTAATAATTTGAGAAATGAAGTTACACATAAAAGGGAAATTAAACATTTTAACCTGATGTTAAAACAGGGGAACAAGATAGTGTTGATAAATGCTAACAAAGAGGCTCAACATGGGCATTTTAAGAATTCCTGTGTGACCAAGTTTAATTTGAAAAGTGGGATGATAAAATGGATTATGAACAAGAACTGGAATATTTTGAAGGATGATTTAGATTTAATAGATAATGTAGACAAGCAGCCGTGTATTGTATATAGAAAAGGTTTATCTTTAAAGAATATATTAGAGAGACCATTACATAGTAACATTTTTGTGGCAAGTATCACTAAGAGAAGGCAAAAATGTGGACACAGCCAATTTTGTGAATATATTCAGATAGGTGAACATTTTAACATAAAGGGACACAAATTTGAAATGCAAGGTAAATTTGATTGTTTAACTAAAGGTATAGTTTATGCAGCCCTCTGCCAATCATGTAAAGCTTTCTATATTGATAAGGCTGAATGGATGTTAAAAGAACGGATTTACAAACATTCATATGACATTAAAAAGGGAAGAACTACAAATGCATTGGCTAAACACACCTTAAGTAATCAGGGACATCAGTTTAAATTTATGGTTTTGGAAAAAGTAAACATAAATAGTAGGGGAGGAACATAGGTACTTCATCTTGAAAGAAGGGAACTATATTGACATTTATTGTTAAACGCAGACAGTCGGCCAGGTCTTAATGACCACTTTTCAATTGGTTGCCTTCTAAGATTAAAAGCTCCATCTAGATTATTATATGTGTATTTTAAGTTTTTTTGACATAGACTTTGTTAAATAATTTTTTCCATAATCTTTAATTAACTATTTTTTTATTATCTTACTGTATGCTGTTATAGTTGTTTATAATGTCTATGATGGTTTTACAGTGTTTTTTTCTGCTATGATTGTTATAAGGTTTTATGAATGAAGTATAAGAAGGGGGTATGTTACTTTAAACGTCACTGAATTGGTCAATTTCTTAAAAGGACTGTCTGACTTATGGTGGTGTATTTAAATATTTGTGAATGTACCTTGGATTTATCTGATGAAGTCTTGTGGAAACAGTACAAAAGTGCTTATTTTATGGGATTATTAATTTAATTTTCGGATTAAAACATGTTTTATTGGAACCTCCTCTGAGTGCTTTGGAGTTCTTTTCTATGTGAATTCCTGGCTTGTCTAGTCAACTTTTTACTGGTATATGCAACAACTGCACGATCCACAGAGGTTTCTCTCAAAAAAAAAAAAAAATACAGGTTGTAAATTCAATGTCCTTTACAGATCGCCTCAAAGCCCTATCTCTATACTCTTTTTCCTACATTCTGCTAAGTGGTGATCTATGCCTGGTATACAAGGAATCCTTGTATTCCGCTCTGATGGACTTTTTGCATATCCACAGAATGAATAGCATCAGAACTGTGAGATCTAAGGACCTAAACTTTGCTTATGACATAAATTGGCTATGTTGGAGGGACGGGTGTGTATCTCAAAGAATTTGCAATCTCTGGAACATACTTTCCATCCATGAGAAGTAAAGCCCTTCCATAACCCTATGCAAATATAACCTGGACCAGTGGAGGAGAAGTCAAAAATTCACCCCAGGTCTGGCACCTATGTCTGTGGTGGACTGAGGCAGTCATTAAATCATTTCCTAGCTTACATACACCTTTTAGAATAACCTCTAAGGCACATGTGGGATATATTTGGATTGCATGGCTAGGCTAATAAAGGACCTAGTGGTCATTAGGCTAGTATACACATATGAACCTATGAATCTAGGAACCAGTCTTCCCTTTCAGTATTAATATCCATTCAGTAACCAAGTAACTGCAACATGTAGAAGTGCGCTACAGCATGGATGAAATCTTGCATGCTGCTACTGCAGTCAAACTTATTGTCCAGTATTTGCTTTATGCAATATTTCCTAAACAGTAAGAATGGAGTAGGAATCCCATTGTACAATGTATTTTCTCTGCCACTGACATGTCCATTGGGCATCCTGCTACCGCTGATGCCTGCCACACTGACTGCTGTCTCTTGGTGCCCTGTTGGCCATAGACATTATTTCCTCTTGTGAATTTCGTTATTGAAGCTGTGAACATGAAATGTACCTCATGGAAATGTCTCATCCTCTACCAGCCTGAATGCAGCTCCCCACCAAGGCAAGTCAATGTTAAGCTTTCGAGGTGGACAAATCATATGGAAGGTATGTTGGAGCTTAATCTATGTTGTATATGGTGGCTGCATCACCCATCTGAGGAGTTGTATATTTTTGTACCTCTGGGCATCTAGAAATGCTAGTAGATGGACTACTGGCTAGTAATGCGTCAGGTGATTAAAGAATGTAAGAAATATGACACATTTCCTGCAATTTTTGTCAGACCAGGAGATAGCATACCTGTTTTTTTTTTAGTCTATGTGGGAGGAGGGCAAGGCTAATTCTTTTGGAGGATTGTTTCCCTGACACTTAGAGATAAGGAAGAAATGGAGGTTGTTAATTGGGGAGTATTTATTTATTTGTTATATAGTTTACAATTTGTTTACTAGGTAAGTGAGTTGGTCAAGTGAACCTTTTCAGTCACAACCTAGTAGTCAGACATGACAAAATAAGCACAAAAAGTTTACATCATTAACAAGTAAGATAGCGGATAAAGTTAACACATAATTACATATAGTTTATATAAGCATTGACCAAGTATATATATATATATATATATATATATATATATATATATATAAATTATGTGCAATGCAATATATATATATATATATATATATATATATATATATATATATATATATATATATAATATAGATATATAGATAGATATATAATATATATAGATATGGAAGTGTGTGTCTGTGTGTGTGTGTGTGTATATATATATATATATATATATATATATATACACACACACACACACACACACACACACACACACACACACACACACACACAAACTATGTACAAGGAGGTAAATATATTTATTTTACACATATACATTGTTCAATAGGTATTCACAGTTTTGATAATAATAGCGCCAGCCAGAATTATGAAGCATGTACACTTGGCATCTTCATGAAAAAAAAATTCAATGATTTTTTTTAACACCTGTTAATGTGTAACTATTCTTTACCTAATTTTATAGGTGGTTCCAAACAGAGGGCTCAATGCTAGGAAATGCTTTTCTTCTATTGTTTGTTTGAATCTAGACTTGGATGGCATGAGAATGTCATCATGGCTGCTTCTAATTGAATAGTTTTGATCTCCAAGTGGAAGCTTTCTTTTGACTGGTGAGCAGTGCCTAGGTGAAGGATTTTGAATACTAAAAAAGTAACCCTGTTAACTATTGGGGGTGAGTGAGTCGAAAGTCTGTAGTATGTAGTTTTGGTCTACTGAGGGTACATCTTTACTTATTTTTAATTATATGGTTTGTAATTATTCACAGTCACAGGCTGAGTGCATGGTAAGTACAGAAAGACCGTATTCAAGTTTGAGAATTAGAGCATTTTTGGCTATTGCTTTATATCATGCTAAGAAGAAGAGTTGGGAGATGCAACAGCAAAATGCTAACTGTGCAAGAAATTTTGAGGTGATATTGCTTTTGTGGGTAGTGAAGTTAAGATGTAAGTCAAGTGTTAGACCCAGGTATTTTTTTCCTTCACAATGGGAATTGTGTTGCTCTTTAAGTCTCTAAGAATTAAGTTTGGCAGAAAATGTAGTTTCATTTTGCTTGAGAATATCATAACATTGTTTTTGGAACAGTTAAGTAGAAGTCTTTTTTGTGAAACCAGCTAGAGAAGGCAAAAAATTAAACAACAGGCTACAGACACACAAGAAATTAGCTTAAATATACTCTAGTGCCTCGGCAAAAGCCTTAAAGGAGTAATGAAACAGTGTTAAAAATCAGGTTATATATAAAACTTTAAAGAGTTAATCAATCAGTTAAGCAATTTAAAAAATAAATTAGATTAAATATTTCCAATCACATTCCATATTTAAACCAAAAGGTATTAAAGTGCCATATTTTAAAAAATATATAGTCTGTTTGTACAGTAATCTGTCTTTAAGTAGATTGTCCTCATCAAATTTCACCCCCACTTGTTCCAAAACGGTATCCTTAAACAATGATACATCACTTTGTTGGTGTTGTTTAAAATGTAAAGTTGTGGGGCTCTCATGCTGCTGTTTTTTATATGCCTAAAATTGTTTTATGTTAGCCTAGAGAGACTGATGTCTTTTACTGGCATCACATAGAAGAATATTATCATCATACATTTTAATGTTCTTGTCTAGTAGGTATAGAGAAATGTCATTAATAAAAAAGTCGAACAGTAAATGGCTTAATGCAGAACCTTAGGAAACATCATTATTGAGTATTGCCATATTAGAAAAAGTGATGTTAGAAAACACCTGGAAGGATACGTTTTCCAGGTAATTTAGGAACCAAGTTATTACATTGTCTCCAAAGTTTAGTTCCTTGTAGGAAGATTTTGTTAACTGTCTCATATCACCTAGTTATGTCAACAAAGAACTGCCGTTAAAATAAGTTTATCATTTACGTTGCTGGAAATATTATCAATGGCTGAAAGTTAGGTTGTTACAGTGCTGAAGGAGTTTCTGAAACTATGTTGTTGATTTCAGAGCAGACTATGATTATTATGTACTTAATAATTTGTTTATATGCTAATTTCTCAAATATATTAATAAACGGTAAATATTAGAAATGAGTCTGTAATATCCGAGTTGTGAGAGTGACCATACATTTTCTAATATGACCATAGATGAAAGCAGATCGGTTTAACCTGTAGTAAAGGAAAGATTAAATATGTATGGTATGGGTTTTGCAATTTTTCACTGCTGCAAGTTTAAGAAAGGTTGAATGGAGTTCAGTGAATGTATAAGTCTAGCCCTGCAACCTAAATGTGACACAGTAGTTTGATGTTTTAGACATTTATATAGGAGTGATTTTTGGTTATGATATGATCTATGGGCTTCCTATGTCCATTAGAGACATAGGCACCAGATCAGGGGCGAATTTCTAATTTCCTATCCAATGGACCAAGTCTTCTGCCAGTGGAAGGGAAGAGGCTTTCCTAAATCTGAGAAATTAAGCTAATAAAATTGACAGTGTGAGTTCTGGGTAGCAAGTTATATAAATGTCACTACTATATGTTCATGAGATGGCTGTTTAATTGTTCAGTTTTGTTAAGGGAATTGTTTTTCTTATGAGCAGTTGAAGGGCAACTTTTCTGGTTTTGAAAGGTCAGTTACATAATCCCCAATGGAATAAAGTTGGATGTCAATAATATTGCACATGTGCTTAATATTTATTATTATGAGATCTAGAGTAGAGAGGTTTTCAGATTGCAAGTTTGACCTGGTAGGAAGTTATACTAACTATTCAAGACCATGGCCTTGGATAATTTTTCTTTAATTTATTATCCTCTGGTCCTATAACACTGATGCTGAATTCATTAAAATAATGCAGCTTTAATTGTAACTTGGAAAAACATATCTAGCAGCACTGGTATGCAGACAGCAGCAACAGACAGGTTCAGTTGATACCCCAGGGTGATATGGCCAAGGATCCAGTTAGGGCTTTTGCCATCTGATGAGTTAGCTTTAATATAGTGTCTGAGTTGGAGAGATGAGATCATTTTGATTAAAACATATCCACAACCACCATGATTTGTATTACTTATCTGATTGCCCAGTAGTAGGTTATAGTTATCCAGAATGTAGGCTGAAGGACAGGTAGTCATCTTTTATCCATGGAAGTTGAAGGGGTGAAAGCAATTTACATGAGATTTAGAGAAAGGGTAAAAACTGAAGTACTTCAAATAATAGGCAAAATTAATAATGTTTGTGAGGTATAGAAGTAGTGTTAAAGGGAATAAAACAGAGTGATGAAGAAGAACAGGCTACGGAAGGGAGTAATAAGAGAAAAGGGAATTCGATTTTGTGAGGGTATTGTCTAAGGCTATAAAGTAGGTTTTTATAAGTGCAATTTTAGTGTGGAAGACAAAGAGTAGAAAAGAATGCGAGAGTGGAAAGGCTTTTAATAGGATTAAGTTAATCAGTTAGTAAGACAGTACTGAGAAGGGGGGGGTGCTATCATGTGACGTATTACAACTTTTTTTTTTTTGGAAAAAGTGACTGGATGACAGGATTTCGGGTAGTGTTTAGATGATTGGAGGAAGGGATTTATGGGAGTAGTTAGTAGCTACAAATTTAATGATATCGGGGTGGCTGGGTGGGTGGGAATGTATTATTTGCAAGATAAGTTCTAATCAAAAGAAATTAGATTGAATATCTTTTCAAATGATTACAGTAGAATCTTCGTTTTATAAACCTAAGAGGAGACATGACTGAGTAGAAGGGTCTGCAACACTACATAATTATGAATTGGTGGACAACAACACGGTTTGGATAAGGATGTCTATAGTGAGATTAAGATAACAGGCACTATTCAACAGCATTGCTTAAGAAATGTATTACAACCAAAATTAGCATGATTATGACCATAATGATATAGATATTGCAGAACAGTAATCTCTTTCACAAATTTTTTTCTCACTCCCTAGATTCCACTCTCACTGTGTAGTGAAACTTGTTCCCCTGGTTACCGGAGGTCTTTACGAAGAGGGCAGCCTATTTGCTGTGCAGACTGCATTCCATGTTCCATCAAAGAGATTGCCAATGAAACAGGTTGGTATTTAGGGGCACCCAAATTAGATAGCACTGTTCTAAAGCTGAATACATTGTTTTATTCTTGTTTAATGCTTTCCATAATTTCTGTGACTTTTATGCAAGACAACCACTATAAGCTACAGGACAGACAATCTATCTTTAAGTGAAACATACCTGTTGGATCTTGATTTGATATATAAGTATCTGCCAGTTAAATAGGCGCTATTGTCCCACAGACATTCATTTATTAATGAAACATTAAGTACATTTTATATAAGTAAATGGCAGCGATGCCTTCATCTATTTGTCTTACTATTCTTCTTCCCTTCTTCTTCTTCTTCATGCATGTAATCCATATTAGGCCTCACTGTTTGTTCAATGGGGATATCCTTTTGCAGTAACTCACGCTTGGGTGTGGGTAATGCTGGGTTTAAAAAAAGAGTTGAAGCCCGAGTGAACAACAAGTCAGTAATGGGTAAGCCTGCACTAGCTATACCTACATATAAATTATTCCTTTTGTGCACTGATATCATTTAAGAAAGCTGTTTCTTAACTTAAAGTAATTTTATAAGGCTACTTCTTTTCTGATCTGTCTATATTCACATCGGGGAGTGACCGCTGCATAGTTATGTACAGCACTTAGACTCATCAATGTCAGTGCTTGCACAGTGCATCCATTTAACGCATTTGCTGACATGTTTTAAATGGAGGCAGGAGCTTGCTCACTGCTGATGACCCATGAGATTTTCCCAATTTAAAAAAGGAACATCCTATGTTGATTCAAACAGTATTGTGATGTGTCACAAGGCAAAGTTTTCTATGAAAACGTTTGACTCTTGGTTTTCATTTCTCAGCTTATTATGTGTGAATAATATGACATCTGTTAACTCTTTTACCACATAATTTCTGTTAGTGTAACTGCATCTGGGAGCTGGATTCACCTTTGTGGGTAATGTTAGATTTATTATGGACATGCTAACTGGTCTCTCCAAGCAGCATGCATGTTTTGGAATATTAAGTAGTTTTTTTTTTAATACTAAAGTCTTATCCAGGTAATATTTATCTGTATGGTGATGGATATTTGTTTTCAATGCTTGCATTTCACATTACCAGGATAAACTGAAAATTGCTTTGTACCATAGACTATTAGTATATTTGGATCAGTTAAATATTTTATATAGAAATAAAAAACCCATACCATTTTAATTCTATTCATAAGACCTGACTTTTAAAATGCTTGAGACAGTGATGACCCATTTGTGTTCCAGTTATATGGTGGAACATTGTTCCATTCCAACAGACAGAGTTTACTAACACTAATTTGTGAGACAAATGGTTATATAGTATTCTGGAATTTTTCCTCTAGAACATCAGTATTAATGCTGATATGAATGGAATAAGAAATTCAGTAGACTTTGCTAGTGAATCAGCTTTTAACATTTATAAATTTACAAGTTTTTAATTTCATATACAGGATGATCATTTATTTATTTATAGCATCTCTTATACGGAAGAAGTACTGTGATAATTTGTTAAATCTGTAAATTGTTTTAATGAGTGTTTGACTATTATTGGATAGTGTATAATTGATAGGTTGACTTTTTTGATATATAAAGGCAATAATTTTATGTGGAATTTTATCTGAAGAAGTCTTGAAATGAAAATGCAGTGATTCATTTAAAGTTTTTTGCTGGCCTTTTAATAAATTGCTTATTTTGCACTGGACTTCATGAGTGCTTTTGTATTTTACTAATTTTACTGGTTTCCCTTTTGGGTTGTACTTGTTTCTTATTTTTGTGTTTTTATGATGCAAGGGAGCCAAAAGAACTCAAAAACAAAATTTCATAGGAAGAGAATGCTAGGAAAGGTAGCCAATGCTGCATTCATACTGCAGTCACCACAGAAAACTGCTTTCTTGGGGTAAAAGGTGATAACAGCTGCTGATGATTAATTTCCAGCTTAAGTCCTTTGCTCTATAAGTATCTGCTAAACCTGTTAAACTCCCCAAATCAGATTAAGAAACTGAGCCAGTTTTGGCATGATTATGTTAAGCTTTCATCTGTGAACTTGAAGTAAATGCAATGAGCCTTTCCAAATCATCTGGAAGTTTATGAGGTAAAACACTTTATTTTCCACAAGGTGAAGTGTGAAATGTGAACATACTATGTAAGGAAGGATTAAACCATGTTACCATTATTACTGTTTGGTCACCAAAAATGGGCTTTCAACAGTCTTCATCCATCCCCATGCAGCCCCATCCTAAAATGATTCATTCAGTTGATGTAGAACCATGAAGAAATTTGCAGGAGAAGAGCAACTGTAACTGCTCAGTGCTAGCTGCTTTACATTTTGAGGCTTAGATGCCTTTAAATGAGTGATCAACTTATTTGTGTTTTGCGAAGCTCATATTTATCAATTGTGTCTACATTAGGAAATTTCTTTTTTGAAAAACTTACATTTATATTTCTTAGCTCTTAGACCATATATGTTTATGATGATGTAGAAACTGTTCAGATTATCATAATTTTTTAATCTACTCCGGATATCATCAAGGGAACAGTGTATATTGGGGGGTCTATATCAGAACATCAAAGTATTAAAACTGAATGTTCTGATATCGAACACTATTCAGTGAACGCTAAGAATAGCAAAGCTGCAGAACAGCAAATTCTTTCCTCGAGAAAGAATTTGGTTGGCCGTTTCTGTGGCTTTGCTATTCTTAGCGCTGTGGTGGAAAGTTACGGGTTGGGTTCAGGTAAGTGTGCGATTGTTTGTACGTTAGGGTTAGGGGCGGGTTAAGTGAGTTAGGGTTAGGGCGCGGGTTAGGTGAGTGTGCGATAGTGACGGACCTTAGGGTTAGGGTTTGGGTTAAGGTGAGTGGGTAAATAGTAGTGTATGTTTAGTTTAGTGTAGCATTAGATGTAGGAATTTAAGTGTATGTGTGTGGTTGCTGTTTGTTTGATGTGCTTGTGTTGTGTGTATGTGTTTTGGAGCAGCAAATTTTTTCCATGGGAAAAAATTCGCTGTTCTGAATGTTCAATATTTTCATGTTTAGATGTTTTGTGGCCGATGAAATAGCATTCACTATTTTCATCTTTCGATAATGTGATATAAACGCCATATTGGGGATTCCCTTTAATAGTTGGCTAATTGCTGTAGCATAGAACGAGACTCCAAATTCAAATCTGTTACATTGAAACACATCTTTTTTCATGTTAATGGTTGCAAAATACTTACATGATTCTTTCATCTCAGTCTGTACATTTGCCTGTGCTAAACTGATCCTTACAAAGCTTTTCTTTTAACTGGGCACTCAAAAATTTCTTTAGATCAAGGTAATGGATGCTACACAGAATAATAATCATAAAATATACAGAAACATTAACATCTCCCAAATACTTTTCTTTAATGTAGTGCAGGAGAAATGCACATATCCCATCATTCCATTCAGCCTGAAGCAGTATTCTGACATTTTCCAACCTTCATAACTTCAGTTTCACTTTAGCATAAGTGCACATGGTATTCGATGAGCTGTGTGTGTGAAACTAATATTCTGTTCCCCCTTTTTGGGTATTGGAAAGGGTGGCTACCAGTGATAGTGGTGGGGATTGGGAGAACAAGTTAGAGTACAGGGAAATGATATGGCAGTTGAGGTTAGATGCCTGTACTCCACCTGGTATGAATGACTATGTATCACTTCTACCTGAGTTAAAGTTAAAGGCATCTAAGCCTTTTAAAAGAGCTAAAAATAATAAATAAAATCAAACAACCCTGTAACAATTAGATTGTTTATACCACTGTGGATCTATTTATATGCATATATAAATTTATGTATATACATATATATATATATATATATATATATATATATATATATATATATATATATATATATGGATCTACTTCATATGATCGAAAGCTCATATGATCGACAACCATTTGACTGACACCAAAACACCTGAAGCTCAAATCACCTAAAGCTCATATGATCGAAAATCATAACATCGGCACATGAAATCCAAAGCATTCTGCCCTTTCCCCACTGAAGCGTGACCCTGGAGTAGGAATAAATTGATAGGGTGGGTGTGGGGGGTGAAGCCCCCCACATATGTCAAAAATTTTAAACATACACATGGATACTTATAACAGAAATTACTATATTTATCTAAATAATGTGGGGGCTCCACCCCCCACACCCCCCTAACTATTTATTCCTACTCCAGGATCGCGCTACAGTGGGGAAAGGACATAATGCTTTGGATTTCATGTGTCAATGTTATGAGTTTCGATCATATGAGCTTTAGGTGTTTTGTACTTTAGGTGTTTTGGTGTCAGTCAAATGGTTGTCGATCATATGAGCTGTCGATCATATGAAGTAGACCCATATATATATATATATATATATATATATATATATATATATATATATATATTAATGGATTTCCTAACACAGGTATATTAGAATATGTTAGTAATATCAGGATTTTTAATACTGTTTACCTACGTATATTGTTTATAAGGTTTCCATATATGCTTTTTGAAAAAATATTTTTAAAGGATAAAGTTGTTTTTATATTAGTAGTTCATTTCATGCTTTTAGGCTCTTTTATGTTTCATGTATTAAGTCTGTCTATTTATTACAAATTATAATATTTATTTATTACAAAGTGGTTAACATATGGTTATTTATTCATCATTTTTTACATACAAATGAAAATGAGTTTATTTATACCTATTTTTTCATATATATGTTTTAAAAATATAGTCCCTGATTCATTTGTATGAAATACTGAATTAATTAACTTATATCCAATTAGGAGACATGGTGCTGTTTAAAAAGCTGTGCAGTGATAGGGTTCTTGATTCTGATGAAGTCGTCTGTATGAAGTAAAAAGCACTTAATCCTATTGAGTGACATCTTATTGTGTGATACTGCTGTTTTTTTATCATGTGTTGGGAGCTATTAAAGATTTACTATCACCTTTTGGACCAGTGGTTTACTTCATTACACTGTTGTGTGTTTCGTGTTGAGGAGGGACAGCCTTTATTGGAGCTCTGCCTGCCAGGTTGTGTTCAACATATGGATTTGTGCCTAGTTGAGAGAGTTTATCTATTATGCTCGAGTGAGGAATAGTATCAAAGGCTTTGGCCAGATCAAGGTCGGCAGTGTGCACCGTCTGGCGTCTTCCCCTTGTACATGGCTTTGGTGACTGTCTCAAAGAAGTCGACCAGATTTAGCAGACATGGCCTCCCCTTGACAAAGCTAAACAGTGTGGGATCAAGTGTTTGTAGGTTGCCAATGTCCTTGTTAATGAGGTCCAAGATAATCCATTCTATGGCCTTGCACATCAGGCTAGTTAGGCTGATGGGTCTATAATTTCCCAGATCGGTGGACACTCCACCTTTGTGTAAAGGGATGACAGTGGCTGTCCTCCTCTCAGCTGGGATAAAGCCAGTACTCAGGCTTTTTTGAATAGGGTTTATAATGGTGCTGCAAGTTCCTGTCTGAGTTCACGTAGGATGCAGCCTGGGATGTTACCAGTATCCCATGGAGGCTGTATTTTTTTGCCTTTGAGAGAGCAGTGATGACCAGTTCCCTAGATATAAGGGTAAGGGGGCAGGTACTGGGGATGTCCTGATTTACTGATGGGGGGAACAGATGGGTAAAGTTTTTGCTGTATCTGTCAGCCAGCAGGTTTGCTACATCTACGGCATTTGTCTATGTGGTATCCTTGACCACCAGTTCTGAACAGATCTGGGTGCTTCCTTTGAGGTTGCAGACATATGTAAAGAAGGCCTTATGATTGTCTCTAGTAGATGTGGCCAATTTGGACTCAAAGTTTGCTTTGGAGGATTTCACTAGTGCTCTTATTTGCTTGTTCAGGCTAAGGAGACATTGCTTCCAGTTGGGTACCTGCTTCTTCTTGGTCTTTTTTCCTTTTGTTATAGAGTTTATTTATTGCAGATATCCACCAGACAAGTTTACTCTTCTTTGCTGAGGATGATTTAGTTGTGTCAGGTATTCCTGAGTCCATGCATGTATATAAATGCTTGTATAGTGCTTTGGTGTAGTTTTAGATATTGGTGCCAGTTCCTACAGAGGGTGAGGGGGCTGTGAAGCTGTTTATACCAGCCATTAGGAGGCTGTAATCAGCTTTGGAGAAGTTTTTATGTCTGATCCTAGCTAGAGGGGGGTTGATGGAGATGGTGACTTCGAAAGTGACCACTTTGTGATCGGATCTTATCAGGGAGGATGATACTATGGGGATGCTGCAGTGGTTACTCATGTTGGTTAATACTAAGTCCAATATATTATCACCCCTTCTTGGGGTATTAACTCTCTGTTTCAAGGCATTTGCATTGACAGAGTCAAGGAATCTCTGGGCATATGTGTTCTAGCATGAGTAGTTCTTCCAGTCTATGTTTGGGAAGTTAAAGTCACCCAAGATCAGGGTAAAGGGTTGAATCTTGATATATTCAAACAGGTCCAAATAGGTGGATTGGACATCCTGAGTCAGATTTGGGGGCCACCTCTAGCTATGATTTGAATAGCGGGTCTTATCACTAGTTAACTGCACCTAGAATGTCTCCTGTGCGTCAGACTGTTTGACCATCCTGGAGGTGTGTATGTCTTTAATGTATATTGAAACTCCACCTCCTTTGGCTTTACTGTCCACAGTTTGGGGTCTGAATGTATGATAGGATGAGTAACCAGGTAAGGCTGGGGTGCCCTCCACAGCTTTGAACCAGGTTTCTGTGTCTGTACAGATGTCAGCATTTTCCAGGGTTAGGAATGCTTGCAATGAGTGCAGTTTTATGTTTAGACTCCTAGCGTTTAGCAGCATGAATTTGTGTTTTGTTGAAAGTTTTATGTTGGTAGTTTTAACCTCATCACCTTACCTAAAAATAGGCACTATAGGGGAGGCAAGAGCCTTTGCCAGAAGCCTGAAGCCCAGGTGAGACAGATGCAGGCCATCTCTGGCAAAGCATTGTGGTCTGTCGATCATATCTTCCCAGGCTGTCAGGTGCTGGGTCCCCCTGGAATGACACCATAAACTAATTTAATTGCTAAAGTCAGTCATTTTCTGTTTGTATTGGGACATCATTCTGGGAGATGGCAGAATGCTGCTTAAGGCTAGGGACATACCTGCCTGGGACACATAATCAGTGAGCTCAATCATGTTTCTCTTCATATAGTCCAGAGAGGTATGTCTCAAGTCATTCATGGCAACATGGACTATGACAGTCATAACTGTACCTGTTGTTCATAGGTTCATAGGTAGGTACTAAGCTATTGGGCCAAGGGCCTAAGTAAGCCTAGCCATCAAGGTTCCCTGGCTTATGCCACCCAAGAAAGTTATTTTCCTGTACCACTGTCGAGCAGAGCCACAGAAATGATCCCCGGGGTGTATTTGCTATTTCCCATCCACTCATCAAGATTTTTCTTGAAAAGTGCTAATGAGGAACTTTCCTAGACATAGATGGGTAGCTTGTTCCAGAGTATGGGAAGTCTCTGGAACAGGAATCTATCCCTCCAGCATGTCTTGTTTATTGTGGTGACAAGGTTTAGGTCCCTAGAGCATGTAGCTCTGAGGGATTAGGATTTCTTTAGGTATAGCATGTCCAACAGCTCTGGATTTGACATAGCTTAATATGTTAGGCAGAGATCACCTCGGAGTAGCTGATATGCTACGGAGTAAAGCTGGAGCTTTTTGAGATGGTCAGTGTAGGGCATCTGTTTGAGGCCAGTAATCCTCTTTATGAGGTACTTCTGTGGTCTTTTCATCTGTTGCAGATGTCTTGTAAGGTACATTCCAAAAGGGAAGTTGTACTCTATAATGGGTCTAATGAATGTCGAGTAGAGGGGAACAATGACCTCTTTTTTCCTGGATGAGAACCCTTTTGTGATGAGGTGTGTCATGTAGAAGGACTTCCTGACTACTGGACTACTGTGGCAATGTGATTATCAAAGGAGAGACTACTGTCCACCTGGGTCCCAAGGTCTCTTATCACACATTCGGTGTTAAGTAGACTGCTGCCTATGTGGTAGTTCATGGGTACAGAGTTTTTACCAAGGGGGATGACAATGCAATTTGTGGCATTGAGCTTTGGGCCATGGCTCTGACACCAGGCATCTGTCTCAGAGAGGCCCTTCTGTAGGATGTCCACATCATTTGGGGCCTCAACTATGGGTTCTAGTTTGCAGTCATCTGCAAATTTTGTTAGCCAGAGGCCTTCTGTGTTAGCCTGTACTTCAGAGAGGTAGATACCAAACAGGAGAGGGCTCAGGACTGAACCCTGTGGTACTCCACTTGTCAGTTAGCAACCCATCTTGTGACATAGGGACTTATACCTGGTTTGGTGAGTTTAGCTATAATTCCAGAATGGGGGATGGTGTCAAAAGCCTTGGCGAGGTCAAGATAGGCTGTGTGAACCACCCTACCATTGTCTACGGCTTTTGTGATTGCCTCAAAGAAGTCGATCAGGTTCAGGAGGCATGAGCTGCCTTTTATAAACCTGAACTGGGTGGGGTCCAGAGTTTGGAGGTCTTTGCTTATGAGTTCCATGATGATACGTTCCATGGCCTTGCAGACCAGGCTCATCAGGATAATAGGGTGATAGTTCCTGGGATCAGTGGTGGCTCCCCCTTTGTGGAGTGGGATAACTGTTGCTGTGCAACATTCAGTGGGCACAAAGTCTGATTTGAGGCTATGACTGAACATGGTGCTTAGGTAGGGAGTCAGTTCATTCTGAAATTTGTGTAAAACGCAGCCTGGGATGTTGTCCAGTCCCATAGATGCTGTGTTTTTGGTTTTAGAAAGTGCAGCTCTTACCTGTGTAGTTGGACTTGAGTGCGTGTGTGATATGGTGGATTCTGGCACCTGACAGACAACTAACCGTGACTTTCTCCTTATCCAGCCTGGTGAGAGGCACATCTGTGTGCCTCAAAATGGAGTCACCTATGACTAATATGTTGGGTTTATGGTGAATCCTTAGTGGTTGTGAGGCGTAGGTGTGTGGACTATGCATGGTATGTGGTGTGGAGGGCTGTGGAGATAACGTGTGTTTTTGCCTCGAAGGTCTCCTTTGTTTGGGTATAATATGTTTATGAGGACCTCCGCATATGTAGGTGTGTGTTATATAGGTGTAGATGGTGTTTGAGGTGTAGTGATTGTGGTGACAACCTTTTCAGTGCCAGATATATTGAGGGGGAGAGAGCTTCAACTGTAGGTTCCTAATGTAATTGCATCTCTTACAGATTATGTTCCTAGGTGGTAGTAGTAGATGGTTGTCCATGTACATGAGGCAGTTTCTACACTGTCTCAGGATGCCCATATCAACCAGACTAGCAGGAGAAACTTTAGGAAATTGTCCATCCATATTTGTCAGAATCTGAGGGAGAAAGGCCAGGGAGAGCTAAGGTGTGGGTGTAAAGTCCAAGTGCTTAAACCAAAACAAAGAGCTTAGAATAACACTTAAGAATAACACTTGACAATTTAGACAGGCTATAAACAAACAGTAATAAATGCAACAGAAAAGATGCAGTTGAACACTTTAGAGAACAGGCAGCAAGCAGCAGGAAAAAGCAAAGCAAGATGAAGTAACAGAGTAGTAGGAAGAAACAGAAATTAGAAGAATATAAGCAGCTGAATAAAGTGCCTTTGTTTCTAAGTAAAAAGGGAGAGAGCAGGAACAGAAGATAATTCAAGGTTAAGGGACTACGGGGTTTGGCCTTCCTAAATTATCTCTGTATTAGATAGAATGAGCTAGAGAAATGGGAATGGAAGGAGTTTCCCAGATCAAATTTGCAGTCTGATCACTACTGTGCTTGGGCTATGTTGTCTCAATATCCCATGCACCACACCTTGATAGACTGATTCCAGATGGGGGGTGGGGGGCTAATTAAGATTTAGGTGCAATCAGTGTTATTCCCTGCCTTCAGCTTTCTGTGTGGGTCTTCCTACTATCCTCAAAGAAAATATTCTGTACCACCCCTTCACATGTTAATCAACATGATTTTAACACATGCACCACCTTAAAGTTTTGCAGCACAGTCTTCATTCTGTGTCTTTCCCTCTCCCTGCTAGGTCATAGAAAAAAAAGCCTCTTTTACTTTAAATTTCACTCTGTAGTGCTGTGAGAATATTTCTTTTTTTTATTTTATACATTACAAATTATATTTTCTTGTTAACCTACCTACTCTAATTAATTAATGTAACTGATGTATTTGTCTTCGGAGCAATACTCTATATTTTCTCTGTTTTCTATAAATGTATGTAAGCACGTGTATTTCTGTGAATTGTATCTGATCGCTATGTCAGTTTATGTTCTATAGTGGGGCAGCAAGCAGGTGTCAGTACAGATTTGTTCCATAGTTCTTTTATACCAGACACACACACACACAACAACAACAACAACAACAATGCATGGTTAATGTGGGCAAATCTGTTTGTTCAATATCACTACCTGCTACCCATCACCTTGTCAGCACCTGTCAGTCCACAGCTGCATGATTTGTGCTGCCATCCCCATTATTGTTGGCTTGGTATGGAATTCTTAAGCAAAAGAAGCTGAGAGGTATGAATACATGGTGTTAGTAAATATTATGCTTTAATTCCTGAAATGTGGATGGTCACTGTACTGGAAACATTATTTTAATAATTAACTGCTTGCACTCAAAATCAAAATGAAAGTGTCTGAGATTACTACAATTGTGTTATGTTTTGCATCAGTGACATGAAATAGTAAGTAGTCATTTAATTGTTGTAACATAACCCCTTTACTTCTTTAGTCTTACATCCAACATTGCAAGTTAAAAATGGTCGTGCTAGTAATGTTCCCGCTAAAAAGTGCAGCCCTGCTGTTGTTAATCTGTCATGCCTTTTATAATAGCTTTTAGTTCCTTGTTTTCTTTTTCTTTTGTGTTTGTGTGTGTGCGTGCGTGCGTGCGTGCGTGTGTGTGTGTGTGTGTGTGTGTGTTTGTGTCTAGTGGGAGGAAGGTTGATGCATTTATTTATTTATATTATTTTATTTTACTTATTTTGACATTTGTTGACCGGGCTAGTCTGACTGGGCAGAAGCCTTTTTTCAGCAGAAACCTGGGAGAAAAGCTCCAGCAATATTAGTTACATAGTTATAACTATTGCATAAATGGACCTAGGCAGAAGTGATACAATGAATTACAGTCTGTTTTGAAGAAAAGAAAAAATACAAAATACATAACAGACAGGAACAAGTATGACATGACCTTGAGGCAAAAACGTTAAAATGTTAGTGCTCAGTTCATATTTTAAAGTGTGATTTAATGTCCCAATTCATATTTTGCAGTGAGTTTAAGTGATTCAATCTGCTGATTAGGATAACTGAAGCAAAGTCAGATGATGTTATGCTGTAAATCATCATTACATTCAGCTACATATACTGTTTGGCTTTCATTATTTTAGTAGTATCACAAAACCTGAAAAACAAAACAGAATGGCATTTCCTGACGGTACAAGTATCTTACTGCTCTTCTTTTTAAATAAATTAAAGACATGTAAATATATTAATTACTCAATGTTGCTTTTCTATTTATTACTGTTAAACAAAGAGAAATGGCTTATTCATTATTCATTGTAGAGTAAGTCTTCAAATCAAAAGCCATTATTAAGTTCCTGATTCTTTAAATAAATGTGTGGAAACAACATATATTGAATAATGTATTTAATAACACATTCATGAACAATAATGTGCAACAGAGTAAATAACTTTCTTAAAAATGAATTTCATAAATAGAGGTTGATTATATTAGCATCAAGTGTTTAACTGAATTGTAGATTATTTATGTTGTTGCACATCACAGATAAGTACTTACTGTATCTTTCAGTCTAACATAGATTAATGCTTACTGAAATCATATCAATGTAATTAATTTGATGGTGTATAATCATTTTACTGTGCCAGGATCAATGTAATACCGCAGATAATTTTATATATATTGAACGTGTAAGTGCAACTGTAACTGCTGGTTTTGAACCCATCACCTTACGTTCTTGAGGCAGAGACATCATCATCCTCAACTCTCTTTTTCTTATTTTCTATATACGTTCAAGGTGTTCTGTCAACTGTCACCATCTCTCTCTCGATTCAATGCCATTGTCCTACCTTCTTCAACTTCCATGCCTGACTGTTGCCGGGCATCTTTCACACAATCCATCCATCTCTTTGCTTGATGGCCTCATTTCCTCCTGCCTTCTTTACCAGATTGCTTTCTGCCTTTTTGCACATGTTCCTCAACTACCGTAATCTGTTCTTTGACCTTCTGTGTAACTGGAGCTACTTTGGCTTCTGTTCTTATGTTTTCATTTCTATGTCTGTCCCACACCGTGCATCCTACCACCTTTCTATTACCTCTAGCATTATTAATCCCAGATGACTGGAGAATAGGCATACTAGTATCAGTGTACAAGAACGAAGGGGACATTCACAACTGTGGGCAGTACAGAGGTATTAAATGCCTGTCACACTACATCTAAGTTTTGGAGAGTGTGATTGATCAATGAATATGTGGAATAGTAGAAAGTAAGATGGGAGTTGAGCAGTTCGTATTTAGATCAGGAAGCAGCACAACCGACTTTATGTTTGCAGTGAGACAGATAATTGAGAAGAAGCTAGAGATGAGGAAAGAGTCCAATTGTGCATTCCTAGACTTGGAAAAAGCATATGGCAAGATCCCAAGAAAGCTTATTTGGGCAGTCCTGTGGTGGTTCAAACTCCCAGAAACATTGGTAGAATTAGTGCTGGTTATGTCAAGGACCCAATGACTCAAGAACAAACAGTGCTCAATCTTACAGAGGTTCTTCCAGTGGGAGTAAATATGCATCAGGGTTCAGCTATGAGATCACCGTTGTTCATAATGGTGATGGACTACATCAGCAAACAGGTCAGAGGGGACAGATCAGTAAAGTTGCTGTATGATGACAATGTAGCATTACAGGCAGACTATGAGCAAGAACTTCAGCAAAGAATAAGGTAATGTAATGCAAAACTGAAGGCACATGAGATGAAACTGAGTACAGATAAGACAGTTGTAATTGAAACAAATGGAAGAAATCAGAAGAAGTTGAGATAGAAGGTAAATAATGGAGCAGGCTAACAGTTTCTAGTATCTAGAAAAGGTGGTTGAGAAGAAGAGAAAATGAGGTGGTCAAAGTAAGAATCATAGGGGCTGCAGAGACACACACATTTGTTCTTGGGAGGAAATCCATGCGGCCACCAGGAGAGCATGCAGACTTCACACAAACAGTGGCTAGAGAGATCTGAATTAGACTTTATAACTTTTTTGTCTGATGCACAGATCTTAACCATTACCCCATAATGTCTCTATGATGAGATACTCTGTGACATTCTTAAGCATTCTGTGCAGCACCATACATTATCATGCACAGTGAGCTGACCCAGGCGATTATGTGATTCTGAAAACCCAAGCTATGCCATAGTCATTCCATATAAATGGGTACCTTATACTTTGCTCTACAAGGTAATGACAACACAAGTACCTTACCTTAGAAAAACTTTTCTGTAATACTGCTACTATTCAGTCTAATTATGTCTGAATGTCTGAATATGTGAGTAGGATATTGATGACAGCATCAAGGAAACATTTTCCTTCCTTCTGTGTTCTTTTCTTAAGTTTTGGATTTTTCTTAGTATATTGATTTTCAAAATGCTAGCATTGATCACCTGCATTTAGACGGCTGTGCATTTTGATAAATTTTATGTGTGTGTGTGTGTGTGTGTGTGTGTGTGTGTGTGTGTGTGCGCTTGTGTATACATATATACATACATACGTACATACATACATAAATATCCCACTTTTCCACAAGTTTGCATATATGGAGTCAGGGTATCGTATCAACAGGGACCATCATCTAGAGCCAATGTTCACACTGCCAGGTGGCTAGCATATAAATAGATATGGATCTACTTTGATGCATCAAAATTACAGTTAATCGAAACTCACTTAGCTGCTCCCAATTCTTTGAAACTTCAGTTATCCAAAAGCACGAACTGCCAAAATCCTTTCCCTATGAAAGGAACCACTTGACCACAATGAGAAAAAACCCACATGGACCAAAACTAAACCCACCTTTCACAGGGAAAGGCTTTCAGCAGTCTGTGCTTCCAGATAACTGAAGATTCAAAGAACTGGCAACTAGTAAGTGACCTTCAATTAACTGTAATTTCAATGGGTTGAAGTGGACCCATATATATATTTTTATATATATATATATATATATATATATATATATATATGTATATATATATATATATATATATATATATATATATATATATATATATATATATATATATATATATATATATATATATATATATATATATATGTGTGTGTGTGTGTGTGTGTATATATATATATATATATATATATATATATATAGTTAAACATCTATATGAATATAAACACAGAAATATATATACATATATATATATATATATATATATATATATATATATATATATATATATATATATATATATATATATATATATATATAGACTGCTGTGTATTTTGATAAATTTTATAGATGTGTGTGTGTGTGTGTGTGTGTGTGTGTGTGTGTGTGTGTGTGTGTGTGTGTGTGTGTGTGTGTGTGTGTGTGTGTGTGTGTGTGTGTGTGTGTTTGTGGTGTGTGTATGTATACAGAGAGAGAGAGAGAGAAGGAAGTTCTTTTTGGCCTAGTGCTCATTTGTTTGACCTAGTAAAACTGTGACTTGATTTTACTGAACATTGGATTTGCCGAGCATGTAGTTTCCCAGTTTTGGTTATGGTGAGTTGTACATATAGAAGCTCAAGTGCATCATGTTGCTTGAACCATCTTGATATCTGATGTAAATAAATACATCTCCACCCTTTGTCCATTTCTTCAGAGTAACTAGTCTAAATGTGTGAAAGGCATCATAGCCCTGCATTGCTAGTATGCTCGCTGTGGATTTGAACCTTGTCACAGTAACTACATAGACATTTATATTCTCCAGAGTGAGGAGAATGTGCAGGGAGTGGAAAAACAATATCTTCCATTTGTTTTGTGGCACCAGGCATGGAGAAGATAAAATGCTACTCACTACTAGGCTCATACCTGCTTGGGACAAATAGTTAGAGAGCGCCAGCATGTCTCACTTCATATAGTTCAGTTAGGTATGTCTCAGGTCACTTATGCCAACATGGTTTATGACTAAATCATACTGGCGCTTATGGGTCAGTGACTTGAATGCATGCATGATTTGATGGATCCTGGCCTCTGATAAGCAACTTAATATAACCCTCTCCTTGCTCAGCATGGTGAGTGAGACATCAGTGTCTCACAATGGAGTCCCCTTTGAGCAAAACCTTATGGGATTAGACATTGAGACACTGTGAGATGTGATGTGGCTGTGTGTGTCATGGTGGGTATTGTACCAGAAATGTGTTTTGGAGTTTGTTGAAGATACTTATTGTAATTGCTGTTTCTCAAAGGCATTTGAGATTTAGGCAGTGAACTTTTAAGTGAGTCTACAATTTTATCCATTTTCAGCTGAGGCCCGGGGAGAAAAGCTCCACAAAAAAAAAAAAAAAAAAAAAAACACAGAAAATACATATACATGGGTGAAAATTGACATCATATTACAATATACGGTAAATACATGGATTAATACAAATATTAATGCACATATGACATGTACAGTAATACACATATACCGTCATTAAAACAAGATAAATACAATATTATGTTGCACTGAAACGTGCTGACATGTTATAATTGCGACATTTCATTACTCACTCATAAAGCAAATGTCGGAGTGGAAAAGTTCAAATGGTGGATAAGGAGGAGGACAGGAAGAGGAGGAAGAGTGAGAAAAAGTGTTTGTTGGAAATAGCAATTGTGGTAGATATGGGAGGCAGGAGAAATAATGAGTAAAAGCAAAATTACAAGTAACAGAAATGAAACCAAGGAAAAGTTCAGTTTTGATGTATATCAGTATTAGATGAGAAGGAGCTAATTTTTTACCAAAAGAGCAGCAAGTGCAAAGCCAGGAGTCAAAGAGGCATCCTTTTAGTTGTAGCTTAAATAAATGAATGTTATTTATTGTCCTGATTGGTGCAGGCATCATATTCCAGACTTTTGCTACACAGTGTGAGAACATATTGAACACAGTTTTTGTAAGGCTTATAGATGTCAAGCAAATTTTTGTCAGATCAAAGGTGACAACCTTGGATGTATTTGCCCCATAGACTCCCTTACTTAAATATACTAATTGTGCAGTCACACAACAGTGGAGAAAAGAAAAAAAAGCCAGTCACTGCTTCCATTCAAATATAAAACGCAACAACACATACACAGTCAGTCATGAATCAGTCAAATGTGATTTCAGTCAAATGAGACTGTCAGTTTTGTTCAGTCCACAGCAATTTAGTGAAATATTATTCAGTCAAAAGAACAAGTACCATATATGAATGTTTGTGTGCGTGTGTATGTTTGTGTATGTGTATGTGCGTGTGTGTGTGTGCGCTTGTGTATGTGTCTGTATTTAAGATTCTTGTATATTTTACTGTTTTCCTTTAACTGTTGACATTAATGTATGCATTTAAATTTTAGAGATACCATGGCCTGGCCTTTTTACCTTCTGTGATATTATGGGCAAGTACCAGCATGGCCAGCTGGAGTTTTCTAAAGAATGATATGTCCTTTGAATATCAAGCTGATTTATACAAGAAGCTTGTATTACAACAGTATTAGAACTGTATGTCATTTATATAGCAAACTGAATTTGTACAGATGCTTGTGCTGAAAATGTATTTGTGAGCTTTGCTTGTACTAAAATGAAGCAACAGTGCACCCTGCTGAAATGTAGAGAAATGTACAGATATTATAGTAGCTGAATTAAATGTATATGTTTTAATAGAGAATACTGGCACAGCAGAGGTTAACTTTAAGAAAAATAGGGGAAATGTAAATAAGCTGTTAATCCATTAAAACAGCACCTCACAGTGCTGAATGGGACTGCAGACACTGGCTCTGGGAATGAGCCTCTGTTCATTAGCTCAATGAAAAGAGGGGAGGCCTCAGGCACTGCAGCAAACATTTGGATGCGTATTGTGGCTGTCTGAGCTAAATTCCTGTCTCAGCTTTAAAGGGGAATACTAGAGTCCAGTGACCAGATGAGGTCATTCTGCCAGCCCACTTGGAAATTATATTTTATATAGTAAAAAGAGAAATCTCAGAATATTGAGTATTCTGTTTGGGAACCCTGGCTAGAAAGACCCTCACCCACAGCATCTTGTCTTGCTGTAGTAAGTAACTTAACTAGGGAACAGTAATTATTTTACATTCAGTCAGGAATATAGAGAAGCTTAGTTTAGAGAGTATTTTTCTTTATTTTTATGAGTCTGTCAATCAATGTTAATTTTAATATTTTCTATGATGTGAACACTGGGTATATATATTCAGTATTTTTATGCTCTTTTGTTATTTATTATTAAATATATTTAAAACTTGTATTGTGGCTGGTCCTTGTAGAAAGTATCTAACCTTTGAGAGTACTTATATTTATTTGGTGACGCTGTGTGGGCCACTCCAGAATGCCTAGCCATCTTGGTGAATTGCTACCATTTATATTAGTATTAATATTACACAGTATAATTGGACACCCTTTGTTAAGGGCCTTAGAGCAGCTGAATGAGGAGTGTCTGATGGCAGTAATAACTACCATATAGTCTGAGCCGAAGGGGGCACAGCTAATAAACGTGTGCCAGCCTTTCCCATGTGTGTGTGTTTGTGTGTGTGTGCAACTCGAATCTCTCATTGTGTATGTGTGTGTGTGTGTGTGTGTGTGTGTGTGTGTGTTAGCTACTTGGTGCAGGGACATGAAGCACTGGGTTTACAGCAGAGTGTTGGAGGACTTGGCTTGGACACTCAGCTGAGGACCTAACCCTACATCTGTACTAGTGGGGAGTCTTAGTGTGACCAAAAACCATAAAAGGAGAAAAAAGTGCCCACTAAAACAAATAAATGAAAAAAAAAAACAGCACTTTCCAAAAGACAGGCAGATACGATACCAGAAACCAACACTTTATTCACAAAAGGACAGGAAAAACATCATAAATGCTTTAACTTAATCACCGAAGTCTAAAAGCTGATGAAAATGTAGTGATTAAGTTAAAGCATTTATGATTTTTTTCCTATCCTTTTGTGAATAAAGTGTTGGTTTCTGGTATTGCCTATCTGTTGGAAAGTGCAGTCTTTTTGGTGACTTGGTGGGAGACAGATATAGAGACATCCAGACCCTGGGCTGAGTGTGTCCCCTGTGTGCTGTTAAGGGAAATTGTACTTGATGCAGAGAGGTCTGCATCTGGAAATACTGAGTGTATCCATTTGTATTCCAAGTGTGCATCCCTCTCCAGTGTCAGTGGTGAGGATTCAGGCTCCTTGATTACTTGCCCAGCGTGGGGGCAACACATATTGATGGCCATCACATATTGGCAGCAGTGGTGGGCATCACAACTGGTTGGTAGTGGTGGGATCATCACATGCTCACACACTGGTAAGCAGTGATGCGGATATTGAATTTCTGTAGCCTGTAAGCACTGGTTACTAAAGAAGGTGTTTGTACTCTCAAGCAGCCACATTGTAGACATCCAAAGTTTCATATCACAATAGTTTTATTTATTTACTTTTTGTTAGCTTAGTTAGTCAGGGACAGCAGGCAAGGATGTCAGGGAACCGGTTGGCTGAGATGTGCCAGGATAAAGGACTGGTGCATGCCAACCTGACTAAAGTGGAAATGACTGCAGCCTTTATCACAGCTACTTCACATACCAGCAGCCAGGAAGACAACCAGACTGGCACTGGGAATGTACAGCTCTCAGAAACAGGACAGTTTAACTTTTTCTCAGAGGACTTAAAAATCTGTCTGGAGATAAGGAGACTTGAACTGTAGTCCAAACATTTGGAATTAGAATCAGCAGGGAGATGCAGCATTTGGAGGTAGAAGTAGAATCAGCAGAGAGATTATGACATTTGGAAGCTGAAGCAACTGAGAGGCAGAGGCAACATGAAAAGGAAATGCTGACTCTACACCAGGATCATGGAGGTAATGGGGAAGGGAGTAACTGAACCTCAGAAGCAACAAAGGTCAATGAACTTCTTCCGTAGTACCAAGAAGGTAATAATTTTGATAGCTTTATTCATATACTTGAAAGAGTATGGAAACAGTATAATGTTGACCAATGGCTCTGGGTACAGTTCCTTACTTTCTTACTCCATGGTAAAGCTGTAACTGCTGTTTCTAAATTGTCTGATACTGATTGTTTGGATTATGAAAAAGTGAAACACTGTTCATTACAATGTTTTAAGTTAACACCTGAAGCTTACAGAAGAAAGTTTCATAAGCATAGACGCAAGGCAGATGAAAGTATATGTGATTATATTGCTGAACTAGGCACTTATTTTCATAGGTGGGTGAGTCGGTGTCAGGTTACCACTTTTCAAGGGCTGGTAGATGTTTTGGTGAGGGCACAAGCCCTTAGCACTTTGCCTGAGGACATGAAAATCTGGTTGGCAGACAGAGAATGTAACTCTGCAGATGAGTTGGGGGAAAAGATCTATACTTAGCAAGCAGGACATCACTCCACAGAAAAGAGATGCCCAATGTTGCACATGGATATAAGGGAGTCCATGCTGGGCAGCCTAAACCACCCCAACAGAGTTTGCCTTAAACCAACTGTCATTACTCAAAAAAATGCCTCCTTAGATACTGAGCTCAACTGGATCCTTCTAAAACTTTCCTCCTGGAAGACCAGTCACCTTCTAATAGCAATCACATATCCTCCTTCTCCAGCTTCTCTTAAAAATGTAAGTCCCTTGTTGCTACTATCACTTAAGCTGCCCACAACTATAAAATATTGTTTTTTTTTGGTGATTTTAACCTAACCTACCTAGGTTCCTTGAGAAATAACTTTGCCAAATTCCTAGCCAATATCAACCTTATGCAGTTAGTCAACAATGGTACTTTTCTAAATCTGCAAACCAACAACCACTCCCTCTTTGATTTGCTAATCACTAACAACCCCCCATCATCTCTAATATATCTGTTACTCCACCTTCATTCAGTAACCACTCCCTAATAACCTTCCAAATTATCCACCAGGTACAAAAACTGCCTCCGTACTAGGTACCTTCAGACCTAGATTTACCATCAATACAGGCAACCTCAAAACACCTAGCAATGTTTGACTGGTCTCCCATTACCAGCTTACAGAACTCTATCTCAGCTGCAACATCTGATATAGATACCCTACTTCATATTTATCTCCAGTTCTTCTGTCTGACATAACACTTTTTCAAATACATCAGTCCCCCAGCTCACCACTGAACTGAAAGCTCTGCTCAAACATAGACAATGTGTGGTCTTCATGGAGACAAAACTCAGCAGAAAATCATACTGCCTTTACCTCTCTATGTGTAGTCTAGCTATGCAAGCTATTTGCAGATATAAAACCAAATATTTTAAAAACAACTTGGTCTGTTAGGCAATCCAAACATTTCTGGCAAAATGAAAATATTTTCAAAGGCTGAAAATTCACAGACCCCCACCTCCACTCCTATCACTATTCAAAACTCTGAAGCCCAACTCCCAGCTTCTGACTTTCTCAAGGAAGTCAACCGCCTGCATAATATTGTACCCTCTACCTCCCTCCCAACTCACCCAGTCCCTGTCCTTTAATCCCTTCTTTTATTTTTACAAAATTAGACACAAAAACCTGGACCCCCCCCTACTAGAAAACATACCTCTAGATGCACCTTTTGTTGCAGATGACTTACTCCCTTGGTTTATATCACTCTGCAAAGACTTCCTTACCACACTTCTTCTCCATATTTATAATGTCTTCTTAACTCAAAATACAATACTAGACATATGGAAAGCTACTCCTCTTAGACCCCTTCCCAAACAGCCTCACACAGAAAATGCCTCCCACTACTACCCTATCCCCATCCTCCCTACACTTGGGAAAATAGTTGAAAAAATAATCTACAACCAACTATCCACTGGGCTGGAGCACAGTGAAAGTACTACGGTCAGTTATGGACGAGATCTTTCTCAACATAGATAACATTGACTTTAGCAAAGTTTTGGTCTTATTGATCACGTCCTGCTCTTTTAACATCTCCAAGAAATTGGGCTTAGGCCCAACATTGTCACCTGTTTCCAACATTTCTTAACAAATAGGTATTTCAGATTCACAATACACTCATCCCTATTACCTCTAGCACCCCTTGTCAGAAGAGTGCCCCAGGGTTCCATATTTCCCCCACTGTTGTTTTCAATCATTATTAACAAACTGCTCTCTGATCTCCCTAACCTTTCTGTAACACTTTATGTAGAAGACATGGTTATTCTCTGATACAGTCCATCACATTCAAGTATTCAAACCCAGCTTCAGTCTGATATTCATTCCCTTAATTCTTTGTTAAACAGCCACATGCTACTCCTATACTCCATACAAAATAAAAAGCATGATATTTGGAACTTTACAAAAGCTGAAAAAACTCTTAAAACATCTTACCTTTGCAGATTTCAATGGATCTCCAATAGAAATAACCATGTCCTTTAAATACTTAAGTTTATGGCTAGACCAGTCACTTAACATCTAAAGCCACACTGAAAACACCAGAAAAAAGATCATCTATCTTTTATTCAGGTCCTGGTAAACATCTCTCTTTCTCTCCAAACCAGCTCCAAACCAGTTAGAGCTGCAACAGGCAAAGAAGTCCTCTTTGTTCAACTTGAATACATGCAACTTCTAAAAATACTCATCCAATCTATGGCCCATTGAAAACAAAATATGCTGATTTATTTCCAATTCCCCTCTGTCAGGAACACCCTGCATTACTCTCTTTAAAGCCAAATGGATACAAGTCTCCCACAGAGATGAGATATCCTTAAGGTCTTTTCTTTTCATAGCATTTCAACTTGGCGCCTTCCCACATCTTGCAGACAAAATCCATAATAAATCTACCCCCTACAATTTCTGCAACCTCTCCCAATCAAACTAAACTGCACTGTAATGACCATTCCTTCTGTATTCTTGCATCCAGACTCTGGCAATCCCTACCCCCTCACTTAAAAGAAATCTTCTCTTTCCCTGTGTTCAAAGCTGAGCTGAAATTATATCTACATTAAAAATCTGACTGCAAGTCCTTTTCCATTGGACACATAACCTAACTCCCTCCTCATGTGTATCACTCCTACTTTGATCCTCTGTTCTAATTTGCTGCTTTTCTCTCATATTTACTACTAAAGTTAATTTACATTTTCTACTCTGGTAGTAATATTTACATATTGTATAAATTGTGTATGGGATTATCTACCTTCTGTGATTAAGCTGTGAATATATTATGTTTTATTTTTTATTGAATTTCTTCACCCATGTTGTGCCTGAAAATGTAGAAGTTGTGATCAATGTACTACCCTGGTCAGCAAACTAACTACATAAATGAAATAGGATTTCCAAGGCAGATCAGTCCAAGGGCCACTAAAATCTGACCAGCATCTACTCTCATATGGCACCTCCTGCCTCCAGGAGGATAACACAAGATAGGTTCAGGGAAAATGTATCACAAAGCATCCAGTTAGCAAGATTCACCTTACAGGTAATGAGGATTTAACTTTATTAAATATGAACTGATAGCTTATTCCAGAGATAGGCTATGTATTGGGAGATAGAGTTATCATAACAGCATGTTGTCTTGATCATTTCTTATTGCATTTTAATTTTTTAGTATGGGGGTTTACGGTGCTGTTAGTTTTGTGAAAGTATAGGAGGTCATAAACGTCAGGGTCCTTCATGGACCTAATACTAAATATAAATCACCACAGAGGAATCTATAAGACATTGAGTAAGGGATGAAGATTCAAGCCTGTTTTGTAGCCTGAGACTCAAGGCTTGTGATTTTTTTTTTTATTTCGGTTACGTACTTCTGTATCTTTTCATTTGTATGATATAAAACTTTTTCTTTCTAATTTTAATCAAGTATTATTGTAGATTAACATGTTGATAGCACACAAGTAACATTGACAATCCACTTGAATCCATTATGGTTCTATATGCATTTCACAGTTATCTTAATAAGAGAATATACACATCTGTATCCCAGTACCACTCACCAGCTTGGGAATTCTGCAATTAACTAGCTATACATTCAGCTGGCATTATTTTCTTTCATGAGATCTATGCTGCTCTGTAATCACCAATGCTTTGAAGTTTAAATGATTTTTGCAAAGTATGCAAATTTCTGCAAAAAAATTGATTTAGACTTCTCTGACACAACTACACTGGGCATTAATCTATATGTTTTGACAACCATCACATTTAGTAACACAAAGACTTCAGTGTGCCATCATTAATATTTTGAAAAAAGCTTTTTTATAAAAATAACAAGAATATATAATAGAGAAGGAAGAAAGGAGGGAAAACATGATGCACAGATGGGAAATTTAACCACAGTCATAGTTACATAAATCAAGCCGCGGTGGTGCAGTGGTAGCGCTGTTGCCTCACAGCAAGAGGTTCTCCCGTTTGATTCTTGGCTAGAGCGCCTTCTGTGTGGAGTCTGCATGTCCTCCCCATGGTCGAGGAGCGTTCGAAAGACATACGTGAATGGGCATGCCATCATTGAAGGTTGGGTATCGAGCTGGCTCCTTGGCACTGTAAAAATCTACTGCCAGTTAGTGGTGACCCCTAACAGGGAAAAGCCGAAAGAAAAACAACAACAACATAGTTACATAAATCATATTAAGTTAAATAGGTGAAGTAATACACATGCAATTCATTGATAATATTAGCCTTCAGCAATTCACAATCCATATATATATATATATATATATATATATATATATATATATATATATGGGTCCCATTCAGAAGACCGAAACGCCGATTGCCCGACGCGGAAATCACCGACGCCAGATGACCGACAGGTACGTATACCGACAGGGTGATTCGCCGACAGTGGAAAGACCGACAAGGGTAACCTGCGATCGCGACCCGGTAAGTGTGCGATAGTGACGGAGGTAGGAGTGGTCAGGTAAGTGAGTTAGCGTTAGGGTGCAGGTAGGTGGAGTGTGCGATAGTGTCGGAGCTTGGGCTAGGGGTGGGTAAGTGAGTTAGGGTTAGGGTGCAGGTAGGTGAAGTGTGCGATAGTGTCGGAGCTTGGGCTAGGGGTGGGTAAGTGAGTTAGGGTTAGGGTGCAGGTAGGTGAAGTGTGCGATAGTGTCGGAGCTTGGGCTAGGGGTGGGTAAGTGAGTTAGGGTTAGGGTGCAGGTAGGTGAAGTGTGCGATAGTGTCGGACCTTAGGGTTAGGGTTTGGGTCAGGGCTAGTGTGTATGGTATGTAGTGTCGCGTGTTGTTTACGTTCCGTGTGTCGGTGATTTGGTGTTCGGTGTTTTGCGTTGTCGGGTTTGTGTCGGGTTTGTGTGTTTTCGGTTATTTGGCGTCGGTGAGTTTTGTGTCGGGGAATCGGCGTGTCGGTGTTTAGAAGTAGACCCATATATATACCCAGTCCTCTAACTACACAGACTTCTTTGATCTATACATGTAGGAATATGCATGAAAATAACCTTTTTCAAGCAGAAGCATATTATGGATATTTTAAACAGCAATCCTTATAGTTTGGTTAATATTAATTTTATAAATATCATAGTAGTTTGACTAGTGAACTTTGTAGTATTATTTTATGTTATGTTATGTTATGTGATGTTATGTTATATAAAGTGTCAGATTAAGTTTAATATTAAACAAGTGCTAGAATGGAAGGAAGTCTAGCTGACTTTGAAATTTAAAACAATGATTCCCACGGGTCTTAATACAGACCTTAATTGGAAAGTATATTTTAATTAGGAACATACTTGCAGTTAAAAATTATTTAATTTCATTTCATTTAATTCACTACCTGCAAGTTTTTGATAATAATTTTTATCTCAGTTTTGTTGTTGATGGATTTATTGTATATTAGTTTCTTTATTGTTTTATTTCCTGTTACTGTTGTTTATTATTTATTTTCATGCTTTTTATGTTATTACTTTATTGCTATTACTCATTAATAAGAATGTATTTATTGTTGGACTATATAATGGGGAAGTATATATTGCTGATGTGGATGACTACAGTTAAGAAGCCCTAGGGTCTTTTGAATCTGTAGTGGGGAGACAAAAAAGGAAAGGAAGAAGTAATTAGCAAAAATGCTATAGTTAAATTATTTTATAGTACTCAGAACGTGTAGAATAAAAAAAGTTTAATTATAAAGTTAATTATATTTGTTGTGACACCTGCAGTATATTCACTAAATGCAAGCTATGTATAAACCATTAGTGTACCCAGGCCTGTGTTTAATTGTAGGTGTGCCATTAAGTACAAAAAGGAAAACTTGACTATTGAAATAGTCCATTTGTTCCCCCCAAGTTAATGTTTTTAGTGAGATATTCACTGTATGAAATACTTGCAAGAAATTCTGCTATAGGTAATTCATAGGTAATGTGTACAGCTGGAAAGTTACCATTAACTAGTTAATTTTTGAAATTGGAAAAGAAGAAGAAGTAGAGAAAGAAAGTACATAGAAAATATGTCTTTAGGGTACTCAAGTAGCATGTAGTATATAATTATTGTTACTGCTTTCCATGAAGTGTAATCTGCTAAATATTTTAAATTCACAGACTACAAAGTTGAAATTAGTTTTGCAGTAATAACACATCACTATGGCATTCCTACAGGGTTTTATTACTGTAACAGTAATGAAATACTTACTGAATGTCCCTGAACACTGCTCCTCTACTTCTCTGCCCAGTGGACAGGTGGCTAGACTACTGCCACTGCAGGTCATTGTGCTAGTGATGACATTATCCATTAGCACGTGTTACGCCGGTCAGTTTACCAGATCTGTTCAAACATCGATCTTTCTAAAAGACTCTCTTGCTGCAGCTTTCTTCTTCTCTGTATAGCGGGAACAGTAAATATAAAGGAAGACCTTTACTTCCTAGGCACGCCGATATGGGGTTGTGCCCTGAGCTTTCACAGGAGAAATGCTATGTCCAGAGTCAAAAGCAAAATGCTACCGATTGTGTGAAAGTGAGACACCTAGAGTATCTAACGCAATGCGATTGTAAGAAGCTCAGGTAGCTGAAGGGTTGTGTGGGTACATGCAAAGCACATCAACACATACACAACTCTGACAGGTGTGTTTGTATGTGTGCATGCAACTATGATTGCATTTCCATGATGATACAAACTTGCATACATTATTCATGTGCATGATAATGCAATTTAAAGAGAGGTATGCATTTATGTAAGAAATTTGCAAACCGAATACATTTGTTAACATTTTGTGAGAGTCACCATTTTGTCTGCCATTGGTTATCGCATTCCTGTGAAGATTATTGGAAAGCCAAAGTTAAATCAAATTGCTTATGAAAAATACAGTTTAGGACAAAAGGGGGAGAATAAACTCAGACTACTGTAAAATAATAAAAACAGTATAGGAAGCACTTCCATGGTACTGGTAAAATACACTTTTATTATTGCAATTGCCACATTATTAAATCAATCATGTTATGAGTAAATGTTGTACTATATGCTGCAGTTAACACTTTTTCATGTTTGTTGGAGCTAGTTGCATCTGGCAGTGGCAATGCACAGGACCATTTTGCAGAGATTGTACTGAATTTCATGCAATGAAACATCACAGACTCTTTTCCCTCCTACAAACTATTGCATGTCTCGATTCCTTTTACATATTTCTGGCAGTCTGTCAAGCATGTTGTTTAGCATTTCATTTTACATTTCAGCACTTTATGACCAGACACATAAGAACCCCCCCCCCCCCACACACACACACACACACACACACAAGCAGACACATTTGCAGAAAAAGAAATTTACAAAAATCTACTGAAATAATGTTGCTGTACTATTGACACTGCAGTGCTGGACATGAATCATACAAGTAGGTGGAGTGCTTATGCTTTATTTGTCTCAGGGCAGTGTTACCCTAGTAATACTAACATTCATACTTCTACAGATAATGTGTTGCAGCATTAAGGAGAAAAACATAGGAATGATAACTTTAATCCTGAGGATAACCATATCCTCGTGGATGCAAAATGTATGGAGAATGTCTGTTTGGAAAAGGGAGTTCTAGACAGGCAGACCAAGCTAAAGTGTGGAATCAAGTACTGGCTGTCAAAAAAAGCTATAAAGGGAAGAAAGTGAACATTAGCATAGTGTAGGAAGACAGCTAATCCTATAGTGATCTATGCCAATAGTTAAGCCCAGCAGAATGCAATTGCTCATAATACTATGGAGGGGGGGGTGATCCTTCCACTGCCCAGCGTCGAGCAGCTGATGATGAGTATTTTCTCTCACTATAAAGAGATGACTACCATGCAGAGGACAATGAAAATGGAGCTTCTCAAGATAATACAGATGCCATCAACTTGGTGCTCCTTCATAATGCACATGCACAGGTCATTACAGAAAGTCAGCGCCGTTGTGCAGTATGTCTTAATCTGACATTTGTTTTATTGAATGATTGCGTGACTACATATCAGTTTTGAAATGTTTCCCCATCGGGTACTTCAGCATTGGCAACAGCAGAAGTACAAGAGCATACAGTAAGTAGTATGTATGGATTTTATTCATTTCCACATGTATTATCCCTTATTCAGGGATTTCCTGAAATGGGGTTAATGAGGCATACTGAATTAAAACACGTATTATTTGTTCACAAGTATGAAGTCACAGGAAGCATTAACGATCGGCTGGGGTGCAGCACAGTAGGCTGATGTTGATAGCAGGACAGCTGTCGACAATGACAGCATTTTTCTCAAACTAATGACATAGATTAAGGATAGTGGCACACAGCTGAAAAAGTGTACTGACAGGACCTGCTCCCCCTGAACTCCTAAATAACTTGAGAATTAGTGAAGCTGACTCAGCTATATTGCACCATACAAAATGCCATTGCCAGAAAGAGTTCGATTCAGCACAGCTCAACAACATTTCAGACATACATATTGAACCTCTGAAGGAAGAAATTACAATGGCAAAAGTTCAGTCGCCTGCTGTGTAGCATAGCATGTCCACAAGAGTGATAGATGAAGACATTAATCACAGTTGTCTCCAGGGAAATATAAGACCTTGTATGCACATCAATGGATGTGTTGTGAAATTGTTCAGGGATTGGCTACTGCAACTGAGAATCTGGTACAGATGGTTGTAGTGCTGTGGGGTATACATGAAGAAATTCATCAATACATGCAAATGGCAGAGTCCAGAGACAATGCCATGATGATTCCCATGTAGAGCTTGCTTACTCAGAATGCATCCAAACCAGTTTCTATCCACACACTGGTGAGGACTTACTAGACACACCTGATAACCATGGCAGTATGGCAGAGACCATGCTGGCATTCATGGTGGACATGGACAGTTTGGAATCCTAGTACTGTTGTATTTCATAGCATAGGCTAGATTCAGATCTGCAGAATCTAGGCTTCCTGGCTTATATTGAGCACTAAAACCAGCCATCCTACATTAAGAAGGCCCTCCTGCACCATTGTGGCAGAAGTGTGCAGTCATCTGAGTTGGTGATTTTTGGTAAAAGGCTCAGTTTTGGGCTTTCCCATTGCGTAGTTAGTGTTACAACTGTTTCATTTCATTTGTATTTAAGTACATTTACATAGTTTTTCACTCAGTTTGGCAGAGCTGCTTTGAGTTTGGTGACTTAGCCAGAGACTTGGAATGAATCTAAACTAAATCAGAGGCACCACCTGTAATCTAAAAAAAAAAAGTATATTTAAAGCAAGCACTGCACTGTTTGAACTGCGTTCTGCTTAATTAGTGTTCCATTTTTTACTGTTGTTGCTGCTTTGACTATTATTTTATGCACTTTGATATCCTAGTACTACTGTATTGATTAGCCTAAGCTATAATTTAGATCTACTGAATCTAGGCTGTTTGTTAATAACTGAACACTAAAATCAGCCATCCTACATTAAGAAAGCCCTCCTGCACTCTTGTGGTAGAAGTATGCAGCCCAGGACACATCTGAGTTGGGGATTGTTGGTAAAAGGCTCAGTTTTGAACTCTCCCATTGGCTTGTTAGTGTTACAACTGTTTAATTTAATTTGCATTTAAGCATCATATTTGTGTGTAGCTGCTCACTGTGAAATGGGGTTTAGTTCGGCCATGCATACATGCAAATGCTTAGAAACAAAAATTTTCCCCTGATACCTGCTAGTCACCCTTATTAGCTCCACTGCCTCTCTGTTAGAAATGCAGTTGCACATTGATACCCAGTGAGCAACCCAGCTGTGCTTTTTATGGCATTGCCATAGTCTTCAGCCCTTAGATATCTACAGGATAGCCACCCTTGTCGGTCGGTCTTACAAGGAAATCCTGGTCCGCCATACCCATCCCCACTAGTCACTATAACATATACCTTCCATAATGGATAGACAGTTTCCCACCATTTCTCCAGCCAACCTGATTTGACATGAGCATCCTGAGGCAATGCAGCAATTGCCTCATGTACACTGACAACCACTTGCTCCTAAAGCAAACAAATACAGTATGTGAGAGATGTAACTATGCCATGAAATTAGAATCAGTCCTCTCATAATACAACAAACAAGACATACAACAGGTTGTCAGCACACACACCTTCTCTCTCATACAAGAGAAGGTTAAGACACATAAACCTGCATATGCGGAGGTAATCACTAAGAGACACCAAAAGACCAGAGACCTCCCAATCACAAACATACACATTCTGGTACATGAACAGAATCCACCACCACACACAACAGCACAAATATCAGTGTCTCAGAAATTAAGCCCCTAAGGCAAAACACCTTCAAAACCAAATGTTTTGGTTATAGGTGACTCAGTAGTGAGACACATAGATGTCCCCCTCACCAGGTTGAACAAGTAGAAGGTCACAGTCAGCTGCCTGTCAGGTGCTAGGATCTGTCAAATCACACACACACTCAAGTCACTCAGCAATAATTACCGTTATGACTCTGTCATAGTACATGTTGGTATAAATGACTTGAGATGTACTTCCCTGGACAATATGAAGAGAGACATGGCTGAACTTTCAGATTATGTGCCCCAGGCAGGTATATCCCTAGCCCTAAGCAGCATTCTATCTTCACTGAGGATGATGCCACAATACAGACAAAAAATGATTTATTTTGATAATTGGCTTAGCTTCTGGTGTCACTCCAGGGGGATCTAGTATCTATCTCCCTGGGAAGACATAGTCTACAGTCCATGCTGTTTTGTCAGAGATGGCCTTCACCTGTCTTCTCAAGGCTTTAGAATACTGAAAAATATGCTTTCCTTCCTCATAGTGCCCTTTTTAGGCAATGTCCAAATAACAAAACTTCCAACATAAAATAAATCCAGTAAAGACAAAGTCAAGGTCATGCTGCTTAATGCTAGGAGCTTAAACAGCAAACTGCACTCCCAGGAAGCCCTCCTCAACTTGGAAGATGCTGACATTTCTGTAGTCACAAAGACTTGGTTCAAGGCCACTGATAGCACCCCAGCCATAAAAGGCTGTAATGCCATTCACATGTCCAGACCCCAAAACAAGCATGAAAGAAACAAAGGTGGAGGTGTAACCATATTCATCAAATTCAAATACACCTCAAGACTGGAGCTACTCCAGGTCCAAATAACTATAGGAAAAGCACCCTTCTACATCATCGCTAGCTGCAGGACCCAGGCGAAGCACACCACCTACCTGGACTTGCTAGAGTCACTCAACATGCAGCAACATACAGCCAGATACCCTGGTCATGGGAGATTTCAACTATCCTTCCATCAATTGGGAGATATACACAAATGCAAACACGATCACTATGAGGTTCCTGGACTTTGCTAATTCAAATGCCTTGGAACAGTTGTTCCAGACCCCAACAAGGGCTCAAATGTCCTGGACCAAGTGCTCACCAACATGGGGGGGGGGGGCATTGCACTATCCCCTGTGTGTTGTCCTCCTTAGTAAGGTCAGACCATAAATCTGTCTCATTTGAAGTAAATTTCAAACCTGACACTCCCACGGGAGTAAAAAAAAAACTGAAAAATTTCCCGAAAGCAAGCTATTGCCTACTAAGCGATGGTATAAAAAATTTTAAAGGCCCTGCCAACATAGACAACAATGTCTGCTATGCAGAGGAATACACAATTGCCCTATATAGCCACGTAAACAAATGCATTTACTCTGCCGTACCTAACAGGAACAAAACCATGTCTTGCAGAAAAAACAAGTCATCCTGGTGGACTCTAATTATAAATAAGTTATACAACAAAAGAAAGAAACTGATATCTAAGAACAAGAGGGAACTAACTCAACAGAAGGAGAATACCCTCCACAGTTTGAACAAGCAAATGAGGCATCTTGTTAAGTCCTCTAATGATAGCTACAAGTATAAATTAAAATCTCTAGCTAAAGACAATCACAAGGCATTCTTTAGCTATGTCCGTAGCCTAAGAGGGAATGCCCAGCTGTCTATCAAACTTATACTAAATGGTACCACTCACACCAAACCTGAGGAAATTGCCAACCTGCTAGGCGACAGATTTGGTGATAACTTCACTCACCCATCCCCACCTGACATACCCCAAATCAGTCCCAACACCAGTCCTCTACAGAGCATCTCCAAAGACCAGGTCATACAAGCTCTCTCTAATGCCAAAATTGCAGCTTCATTGGGACCAGATAACATCCTACACTGCCTATTCAACAATCTAAAACAAGACCTAGCAGGACCTTTGGCACTCTCTTCAACTATAGCCTTAAATGTGTCTTTGTCCTGGCAAAGTAGAGAACAACAACAGTAATACCCTTGCACAAAGGAGGTCCATCAAGCTAACCCTGGTAACTATCGACCCATAAGCCTAACAAGACTTACCTGCAAGGCCATGGAAATCATGGACCTTATCTACAAGGACATAGGCAACCTTCAGACTCTTGATCTGACCCAGTTTGGCTCCATCCAGGGTAGATCTTACTTACTAAATCTGGTGGACTTCTTTCAGAATGTCACCAAAGCCCTGGATGAGATCAAAATGGTACATACCACCTATCTTGATTTAGCCAAGGCTTTTGACACAATCCCATGTTCAGGTATCATGGAGAAGCTTTCCCAGCTTGGGATCAACCCATATATTACTAGATGGGTAGCAAACTGGCTCACTGACAGAATGCATACTGTCAAAGTTGGGATTCCACCTACACCAGTATACCAGTTACCAGCAGGGTACCACAAAGATCTGTACTGGGCCCTCTACTGTTTAGAATCTATTTCTATGAAGCAAGCCCAGGTGAAGGCAGATGGCCTGTGACTTACTGAGTTTAGAAATGACTGTAAACTGGGCACAATCATAGAGTCCCCCAAAGATGTTAGCATATTACAGAAAGGGATGGCGCAGACAAATGATTGATGCCAAACTCATGGACTAAAACTTAATGCAAAACAAATCCTCATTATCCCCTTTGGCTAAGAAGTAGCCCCTGCTAATTATGATATAGATAGCACCCCTCTAAGCACAATCTCAGTGATGTGAGACTTGGGAACACAGGTTGAAAGCAATCTAAACTTTGATCACCATGTGTCTGTAGTGGTAGGAAACACATTCTACATTGCCCATCTCATAAATAAGGGCATTGCATCAAAGACCAGAGAGGTTATACTCGAGCCATATCAAACCACGAATTGAGTACAATACTCTCTTTTGTATGTACCTCAACAGACACCTACAGTAACTGGAGAGACCACAGAAGATTCTAACCAAGAGATCCAGAGCCTCCAAAACATGACATACATGGAAAGACTGAAAGCCCTGTCACTGTACTCTGGATCATATAGGCTGCTGAGAGGCGACCTATGCCTGACTTACAGTGCAGTCCTAGAGCCTCCCCTAATGGAAATGCTGCACATCCTCTAATCAAATGGTACAAGAATAATTTGCTCCAGAGATCTCAGCCTAGCCTGTGACATCAAAAGCACATGCTGTAGAGACAGATATATCTCCCAGCAATTACTGCTCCTCTGGAATAAACTCCCACTCCATGTGAAGCAGAGCTCCTCAATGACCTTATTCAAGTGCAACCTTTAAAACTGAATGGGTGACTGTAAATTCATCTTGGGGGTGGCACCTCTGTCCCTCATGGACAGGGACAGTCAGTGCTGATCACAGTATTGATCTGCTAACAATGTCTGACTAACTTTGGTCAATAAGAGTATTCTGGGTTTTTACATGGCTTGGCTTGTAAAGCTCCCAGGGCCATTAGCCTAGTAACCTCCTGTGAAACTATGTGGGACATGCACAGTGGGTGCCACAACCTAGTGCTGCTTCCATGGATATGGATTACTTCATGATTCAGCCAACTGGGCATCATTGGATTTCTAAACCATATAGGGTAGGACTTCTCAGTAAATTGAGAACCAATCTACACCAAACATGGTAAAGAAACAACATATTCACCAGAAAAAAAAACAAAAAAAAATCACCACTGGAAGCTGTCGAGTCAGACTGACTAAGTGCTTGTTACCTCCAAATAAGTCCAAAACTGCTGTTCATAAAAGCAAGAAATACTTATTGTAGAAAGCAATGAACTGAGCACTTTTGCCCACCATAAACCTAGGGCATCATCAGAGTTGAAAACAGCACATCACTCAATCCTTAAGTAAGGAAAATCAAACACAGGTGACCCTTATCTAATATAACTACTTAAGGACATACACCATATCATAAAAAAATCATTCTGAAAAAACATATAAAAATTTACACTTTAAAACCTTGTATGTTGTCAGGTATGTGGATACCTTATAATAAAAACTTTGTGTTATATTAGCAGTGTCGAAGGCATTATTTTAACTGTGCTCTTAGCTTCAATATACTGCTAATAGAACAAGCTTCATTAATACCATGGCTAGCCATGGCATTCAGTCTTTGTTGCCATGCCAGTTCTTTATTTTCCAACATATTTTTTGCATCCTCCCCACGGTTATTGATTTGCACTCTATCTATAATAAAGAATAACATTTTTTTTAAATGGGTGCATTTGGTAGAATGGACATAGAGACGATTAGTGGCTTTCTTGTTTTTTATATCTCTTGAGTGTTCTGCCTTAAGTTCCCTCAATTTTCTAGTAGTTTTTCCTACATAGAATGCCATACAGGAAATGCAGTAAGCTACATAAACCACATAATCTGTATTACAGTTACACTACCCAGGATAACATAACATTCTATTGTATCCAGGAATGACAATATATGGACCATCATTAACATATTTACACATACTAGTGTTACATTACTTAAATATATTCTCATTTAAAAGTCATTATACATTCATTTGCATATGACTGGCTCTACAGCTTTTTGTTGATTGCATAAATGCACAGCATATGCCTATGAATTACACCTCATCAGAGCTTGTATACAACTAGCTCACATCATGGCTGCACACATGCATAATGATTATGAATATTGTCTTATAATAATTCACATAGCTTTCTGAATTCTGTTTTTTTGTAGATGGAGCAAGACATCTGTGTAAAAAGTCTGACATACTTTTGGCTAAATCAAAAACGGATAATGACCTTACTTTTAAGAAGCTATGAAATTAGGTCAAATTTGTTAACACTGAATGCCTGCGTTCAATGTGGTTAGTAAAAAAGTTATTACTCATATACTTTTTTCTTTGTCAAATTTCATTAATTTAAACAAATACAATGGTTATGTCTTTTTGGAAATGTTTTTACTTGAAAAACAATAAACTTACAATATGTTACAAGACCAATGAATTATCTGATTCTGGAAAATAAGTTGTTTTACTGGATACTTCATAGGGTTACAAGTTTGTCTTCACAAAGTTAAATATAACACTTCATTATGCATTTTTTCAAAATTTTCCTACTCATTTTTAGCACAGTCAGTATATAGCTATGCCTTATGAAGTAACATGTTTGTTTACTTACAAGCATGTGGTATTTGTTTATGAACATTCCCCAGTTTCACAACTAGAGAACTGGTTATTATAGGCCTGGACCCTTACAAAGTCTAAGACACTATCAGTAGATTTGGATCGTACTAGGTGGTGTAAGATGGTAATCCCTTTTGCAGTATATAGCAGTGACCCTATTGCACAATGGCAGACATATAGTAATGCAACAATGAAAAGATGGGCACCCATAGTGTCTTTAGTCATTCTGGGCCCACATTTTGAAGTTCTTGAAAAGGTATCTTAGACATTTCTTCAAGATGTTCAAAAGGTCTGCACTTATAGCAAGCAGTTAAATTTGTTTTTCATATTACTTGCTACTTTATGTCACTTGCAATGTGCATAATTTTCTTAGAATATGCATATTATAGGCCCATGCATCAGTCTATGTGTGTCATATGTGTAATGCAGTGTAGTAAAAGGGCAGAGATTCAACTGACACTGTATGCAGTGTAGGCTTACAAAATGGACTTACATTGCATCGCAGAATTTTGTTGCTCCCTTTATTGTAATTCAGAGACTCGGAAGTCTGAACTCCAGAATAATGAACAAAACGTCCAAAAATACGGAGCAGTGAATGTCAGGCATTGCTGTTATCCTTTGAAGTTTTTTTCTGCATGGGGCATTGGGGGGTGGGCAAGACTACCACACACCCCAAAATTATATATATACTAACTCTGAGCTTGCTTTACCACAGAGAAAAGGGAATATTCTGAACAATAACCAAATGAAAACTGCAAAATATGGATAAACTCCACAGGACCCAACAAAGCAGTCACCAATGACAAAACAAAATATGTTTAATAAGGTGAAATACCAGTACTGCATGATGGTTTCTTATTTTTTTTTTCTGAAATTGTCAGTGTTATCTACGTTATGGAACAATCATTACTGTTCTGATATATAAGTATATAATAACAATAAAATGGTAACCAGATGAGTTCACTAGACACAGAGATCATTTTCAGGTGTGTTGTGGGAGCAACGTTTGGTTGTTACTCACTGCCATAAAGTTGAAAAATGGAGGCTTTGGAAATCCAGCACCAGATTAACGTAGGGTCTAGGTTTTTTAGCACACAGTTTTATACAGTGATCCAAACTGACAAAGGTTTAATACTGTACTTCAATATATATGAAATATGAGTTTGTTGTATTTAATCATAAAACTGTTCTGGAAGTCTGTTATGTGCAATTTATAGTCACCTAAATAGTGTTTCTGTATAACATCATAAACAGTTATAAATAAGAAACCTTCTAAAAATGTAGTTGTTTAGAAAAAAGTATGCCTACTTCAATGCAACACTCTGCAAAATGCAATGTTCATGCTGTTGTGTCTGTAGCTGCAATTTTATGTCAGTATTTTGTAATGTAACACTTCATAAAATGGGGGTAATATTTTAATATCTCATTATATATTGTCATGGTAATTAAAAAAAACATGAATAGGAAAAGTACCATAAATCAAAGTAACTGTCATACTGCTAAGGGTTATGACAGTGGGTATGACAGTGACAAAGTATTTCCACTGCACTTAGATAACAACTTACTTTGACAAGTCCTTTTGACATTCTGAGTGTGTAGAGCCATCTGTCTATTCACTATCAAACTTGACTTGAAACAACCCAAGGGATAACTACTATATATGCCTTTATTCTGTATTAGAAAACTATATTAAAACCTTACATAAAAATTCAAAATTAGGGTTGTTACTGAGTCAAACAAAAAGGAAATGTACATTTTTTGCTGGGCTAGTTATCCATTATTGCTAACAAAGCTGATATTGGCCTGAGTTATTAGTGCGATTTACATCATTCAAAATAATTGCTTAGCTGTTAGAATACACACTTATTCTAATACAAAACATTTATTTTATGCTCATTTTCAGACACAAATGATTGCTGGAAGTGTTCATCTGAGTACTGGTCAAATGAAAACCATGATAGGTGCATCCTTAGGACAACTGACTTCCTGTCCTATGAAGAGCCACTGGGAATAACTCTAACTACAATTTCTGTTTCTTTCACATTTGTGACAGGATCACTTCTATGTATATTTATTAAATTCCGTACCACAGCTATAGTTAAAGCTAATAATCAAAAAATTAGTTACATTCTCCTCATTTCACTCATGCTATGCTTTCCTTGTTGCTTGATATTTATTGGATATCCAATACGATTAACCTGTATGCTTCGTCAAACTGCTTTTGGGGTAATATTTTCAATCTGCATCTCTGCAATATTGGCAAAGACAGTTACTGTTGTAATTGCATTCCGTTCCACAAAACCAAATAGTAAAATGAAGAAATGGCTTGGACCAGTAATCCCTTACTGTACCATTACAGCTGGCTCACTTGTTCAGTTAACTATATGTAGTTTATGGCTAATTGTGTCACCTCCCTTTCAAACAGTGAACAAAGAATCATATCATGAGAAGATAGTCATTGAGTGTGATGAAGGCTCTAGATCAGCCTTTTGGTGCATGCTGGGATATCTTGCTCTTCTAGCTAGTATAAGCTTTATTGTGGCATTTCTTGCAAGAAAACTGCCAGATGCTTTCAATGAGGCAAGGTTCATCACTTTCAGTATGTTGGTGTTTGCTAGTGTTTGGGTCTCATTTATCCCTGCATATTTAAGTACACAAGGAAAATACATGGTGGCAGTTGAAATTTTTGCCATTTTGTCTTCTGGTTTTGGATTGCTTGCTTGTATATTTCTACCAAAGTGTTATATTATTCTGCTACATCCTGCTATGAATACCAGAGAGAGTATCATGGGAAAGTCTGCTATTACTAACAGAATGTTTTAAGCATTCCTGTGTTATGCATTTATTGTTATATTTGCCATTTATTATTTTATACATACACATACACACCCACACCTATGGGTGGCTGTGTATGTGTATGTATGTATGTGAAGTCTACCTGATACTTTGCTGTTTGCTATATATCCATGTAACATTATAACACGTTATGTCAGTCTTTCATTTTAAAGTTACAATGTCAAGCAAAATGGGTTATTAGGTGATTAATCTGTCTTGCTAATGTCAACCAATAAAATTATTAAGTGATTTAATCTGTGTTGCTACTGTGTAGTAAATATTGGAAATATGGCTGTTAATGAGAATGAGCATGTTCTACCCATGAAACATAAATAAATGAATAGAATGCTAAAGTGGAGTTACACAATTACCTTGCTTCATGAGAGTTTTTCTCCAAAATCCTGTATTGGAAACTCCCCTCCTATGATCTGCAATACTTCATATATGATACAAGTTATACAAAAAAGATTAAACATGAAAAGTTGTGTGTTAAGACAGTAAGCTATGCAGTGGTGTGTTAGATTACAATGTATAGCTGTTGATGCTGATTTGCATTACAAATATTATTAATAAATGGTATTCCATTTGCCATAAAAATATACCAGTAGCATGTTGCAACAAAAAATATATCTCTGTAAGCATGCCACATAGACCCAGGACATTAACAAAAGGAATGTTAATATGTTCAAGAGCTTTTTAGTGATGTACTGCAAGAGAAGATAGTGCATTGCTGTTTTTGGGAAATTGCTCAATGTATGAACATTATATGCATAACATTTTCACAATATTGTAAAACAGCAATGTTACTAAGCAATTTATATGAAGTCTACCTGATACTTTGCTGTTTGCTGTATATCCATGTAACATTATAACACGTTATGTCAGTCTTTCATTTTAAAGTTACAATGTCAAGCAAAATAGGTTATTAGGTGATTAATCTATGTTGCTAATGTCAACCAATAAAATTATTAAGTGATTTAATCTGTGTTGCTACTGTGTAGTAAATATTGGAAATATGGCTGTTAATGAGAATGAGCATGTTCTACCCATGAAGCATAAATAAATGAATAGAATGCTAAAATGGAATTACACAATTACCTTGTGCAGAAACTTGAAAATCCAGAAAAGTGTTTTCTTTTGAAGGAGGAGCTTAACACAGGAATATGCAAAACTTGGATTTATTTGAGTATTGGAGTGTATTTGTTGCTCCCTGCTCCTATACAGTATTGGTGCTGCATTTATTGCTCCCTGCTCCCATACAGTATTGTTGGTGCATTTGTTGCTCCATGCTCCCATACAGTATTGGTGTTGCATTTGTTGCTCCCTGCTCCTATACAGTATTGGTGCTACATTTGTTGCTCCCTGCTCCCATACAGTATTGGTGTTGCATTTGTTGCTCCCTGCTCCCATACAGTATCCAGACTCTCCCTTAGGTAGAATACCATAGCTACAACATTGTTCAATTACATTATATCACTAGCTGTTTTAGCCCCATTTACTTTATGTTTTATGCATTTTACAGATGTGTTATTAACTCATTCAGTCCCAAACACAAGGAACCTAATTAACAACGTTGCTTCCTTAAATAATGTAAGCCAAGAAACCACTTGCTTCATGAGAGTTTTTCTCCAAAATCCTGTATTGGAAACGCCCCTCATATGATCTGAAATACTTCATATATGATACAAGTTATACAAAAAGATTAAACATGAAAAGTTGTTTGTTAAGACAGTAAGCTATGCAGTGGTGTGTTAGATTACAATGTATAGCTGTTGATGCTGATTTGCATTACAAATATTATTAATAAATGGTATTCTATTTGCCAAAGAAATATAACAGTAGCATGTTGCAGCAAAAATATATATCTCTGTAAGCATGCCACATAGACCCAGGACATTAACAAAAGGATTGTTAATATGTTCAAGAGCTTTTCAGTGATGTACTGCAAGAGAAGATAGTGCATTGCTGTTTTTGGGAAATTGCTCAATGTATGAACATTATATGCATAACATTTTCACAATATTGTAAAACAGCAATGTTACTGTACTAAATTGTGCTTGTTAGATGGCAATTAGCAGCTACAAAACTATGTGGCTTAATGTAACATATAAGATGGCAATATCTGTTTGCCTGTACATCACATAACTTTTACAGTATTAATTCAGATTTAAAAATACTGCTAATATTCATAATTGCTTTACTAGACAAGTATTTATATCTTAGAATGTGTGCATATTGCCCATCATGCTTTAATGTCATTGTTTATGAGCAGAAGCTACTTGCATTACTGTGCAACTGTGCATTTTTGCCTTGTTAATGTAAATATGAAAAGTATGTCCTATTTCACTCTTTGCACACACTCATAGTAGTACCAGCCACATTTAGCCCACATTGGCCATGCCACTATGCATGTTTATCAAATCATGTCACTTTGTATTTCCTGCCATGCTGTGTCAGTTTTTAGGTATTTGTCTGTATTGCAACTACAGAAATAAGATTTTGCAAACACTGTCAAGTATAGTCTTTTCACGAGTAAGGGAGGTATCTTGTCAAATGACACAGGAACTCTGCTTTCCTCTTCTAAGAATCAATGAGATAACTTACTGGACTGTTAGGTCCTTATGCTTAAATGTATGCCTTATCAAGAAACTGCACTTCTAGGTTACAATTTGTGTGGTTTTCTTCATTTTTTCCTTGGGTTATTATGTCTTCTTCTGTCTATGTGGTGCTGTCAGTTTGACTTTGGCAGCATACCTAAGCCTCTGCTCAGTACTTCTGATGTGGTACATACTCATTATATCTGTGTTATAGTGTGAACACCAGTGGGGGCTGCTCTTATTACTTGTGTGGATTCCACCTACATGCCTGAGTGGTTCCCTGCAATCAGCAGCTGCACAGAGGATGTTAGACTATTAGTGTCACTGGAAAGTTATTTATTTATTTGACAATTTTATTTACTAGAAAAGTCCAATTGGACCAGAAAGTGACCACTTTCCGTGGAAGCCAGGGGAGAAAAGCTCCACAATCACAACATTTCAAAAATCAATTATAGATATTTTAAATCACAAAGTAGCATGCTACATTATAAAACAGCAAGTACAGATATTTTAAATCACAAAGTATCATGCTACATTATAAAACAGCAAGTACAGATATTTTAAATCACAAAGCATCATGTTACATTATAAAACAGCAAGTACAGATATTTTAAATCACAATGTACCATGTTACAATGCAAATATAAGAGCGAAAGAATGCTGCAATGAGAAAAACATAGAACACATGTTTTATAGCAGAGTGTAATGGAAATAATATGAGTTGAAGGGACTATGTGAGGAAAAATCCAATAATCATATTTTTGTTTTATAGATTAGATGTGGGAAATGAAACCTGAGACAATTCTAATAAGATATTTAAAAGAGATATCAGAGATTACATGATTAGAGACAGTGAGGTGAAAATGAGTGATGTCTTAGTATGACAGTGGAGTTCACGTTATGGTTATAGAAGGAAAGATGGAGAGAAAGAGATTATAAGAAGTGCAGGGTTGGGGGTCTTCAGGTACCTTAGGCAAGTAGGGAGGAAAGAGGCAGAGGAAAGGTCTGCAGAGATGAATTAAATAAGGTTAGATAGTGTGGAAAACAAAAAGGAGTGGAGTAGGAGGCTAGAGAGTGTAGAGATGTGGGATCTAGGTTGAAGAGGGTGAATGAAATATAGTAAGTAAGTTCAGCCAGGACTGGCACAAGAGCAGGTCCAGGATTTTGTAAGGTATTCTTTTAGGGAGCATTTAAAGATGGGTAGGTTAGAAATAGTTCTGGTGGTTAGAAGTAAGAAGTCCCATTTTGTTGCTACTGAGTATGAGTATAGGCTTTGTCCAGGGGACTTATTTGGTTTATTTATGGTGAGAAGTTGTTTGTCTTCTGATCTAAGAGTTCTTTTTGGAAAATAGATGTTGATTAAAGGGACAAGAGCTGGACAGGCTAATGGTTTGTATATGATTTTATGTATTGTTATAAGTTGAATGTAAGAGAGGCAGAGGGGAGTTTCAGCCAGCTAAGGGTATGCAGAGCTTTACAGTGATGAGTAAAGAGGATGAATTAGTAGCAAACTTGGCAATTTTGTTGTAGCAGCTTTCAAGTTTCTTTTTTATGGAGGATTGTAAATTAGTTAGAATTGGTGCTCCATAGAGTAACGAGGGCAAACAAGTTTTGGCTTGATTATTTTTTGGGGTGTGCTCAGAAAATGATTATTTCTGTATAGCATGCCTAGTTTTTGGTGAGTTTTCTTAATATTGCTTTGGATGTAGTGGTCAAATTTAAGATCATCATCTATTATGACTCCTAATAGTTTGGTATAGTGAAATAACTCAATTTCAGTGTTGTTTGCCGAAAATATTTTGAACGATGATTTGTTAGTGGTGTGAAGTTTTGCTGTAAAGAGGAGGAATTTGTTTTTTTGAGGGCTGAGAAGGAGTTGTGCCATTGTAAGTCAGGTTTAAATAGAGATGACAGCTTGTTAAGTGATTTCTTGTAGGTGAGTTAAAGTGTTAAAAGAAGAGATGATGGTAGAGTCATCTGCATATTGAATTAAGGCACCTTCAGAAGATGAATGTAGCTTATTGATAAAAATATTGAATAATAGAGGGCCAAAGATGGATCCTTGTGAGACTCCTGTGGCAGCAAAAAGATATGCAGAGATGGATCCTTGCCATTTTCCAGATTTTTGCCTGTTGACAAGATAACTAGAGAACATATAATAGATTGAGATGCTAGACCCAGTGTGGAAAGTTGACTGAGGAGTGTGAAAGGCTTTCACTAGATCTAGAAATACTGCAGATACGAGTTTATTAGAGTTGCAAGCCTTATTGATAGTGCCTGTAAATGATAATACTGCAGTAGAGGCATTGTGGTCTGGCCGAAATCCATGTTGCGTATTGATGATTAGACAATTTTTTAAGAGATAGAGGAGAAATTGTTGATGGATATTTCTTTCAAGGATTTTAGAAAGAGGAGAAATGATGGCTATGGGATGGAAATTTGAAATGTCAATGGAATTACCTCCTTTATGTAATGGGGTAATGTGTGCCATTTTCCACAAGTTAGGGACACAGGATTCTGTTGTTGATCTATTAATAAGAATGCAGATTGGGTATGCTACTGCATCTGCAGCTAGATATAGGTATTCCGGGGGAAGGTTGTCAGCTGAGGAGGAACAAGGTTTTAGTTTACATCAAATCTTTTTTATGAGAATTACAGAAACTGGTTGAAAGGTAAAGTGGGTGGAGCTGTCTGCATGTGTATTGGAGAAGTTGTAGATAGGTGAGTTCTGTGAAGGAAATGTGATAGGGTCTAAGGTAGGGGACAGTGGCTGTGTGGAAGGGGATGTGTTAGATGAGTTTGACATTAAGCTGGCTATGCATTCTATGAAGTACGCATTGAAATAGGTAGCTGTTTGAAGAGGAGGAATTTCTGGGTATGGGGTAGGATCATTTTTTGTACCTGGGTTGATGAGAGACGATATGGAGGACCAGAATTTTTTAGGGTTGTTTTTATGGCTATCTTGTAGCTGAGTATAATAAAACTTTTATCAATATTAACTTATTTCTTGACTTGGTTTCATAACTGTCTAAATAGTTGCCAATTTTGTCTTTTTATTCTTTTGACAGTTAGTCCATGCTTTGTCTCTGTTTTTCATAAGGATTTTGCATTGGTTGGTCAGCCATGGAGTAAGCCTGTTTTTAATTCTTTTTGTACACCCTGGGGCTAATGTGTTTAGAATATTTAGAAGTTCTGCACTGAAGTATTCAACTGTATCATTTAAGGGGAGTATTTTTAAGATGGACCAGTTAACTGCCTTCAGAGATTCAATGGAAGACTCCTTGGAGAATTTGGACAGATTACAGGTAGTTTCCTTTGTTAGCTGTGTAATACTCATGTGAGTATAAGCTGGCAGGTGATCACTTAGCATATCAGGAAGGGTAACTGAGGAGATAAAACTAGATGGGTTGGTAACCAAAATCCAATCCAGGACAGATTGCTGGGAGTTATGTTTGCCATATCTTGTTGGTGTATTAAGTTGAGTGAATCCAAAGAAGTTCATGCTGTTGATCGTTGAATTTGCAGATAAAGACTGCCAGTCAATATTTACATCACCTAGGAGGATAATTCAATTTGTGATTGTATCTGTTATACAGTATAGTATGTTTTCAAGTATTGGAATGTTCTGTCCTGTGGGAATATATAGCACAGTAATGCTGCTATTCCACCTGCTTTTTTATGTTTTCTATTGGGCCTAATAGTATTATAACCAGGGGGTAGTATTTCAGCATCTTTTATTTCAGGCTTTAACCATGTCTCAGTTGTAGCTAGGATGTCTGGGTTGTGCTGAGTTATCTGGGCATGAAAATCTGTGATTTTGTTGCATATGCTTCTAATGTTTATAGTGACTATTTTTAAACTTTTCGGCTGTATTTTATGGTTTGGGGTTTGGTTGGGATCCGGGTTGGGGCAGATGTCACCACACTGATGTATGGTGGAGAAAGAATGTTGTTTTATTATGGCATTTTTAGCAGAGATGGGTAGAAGCATTACCTTAAAACTGGGATTGATGTTTTAGTAGTTTGGGATTACAACAGTGGAATGGAGTTATGAGAAATAAGCTTGAAGAAATTTTTGAGTAGCTAGTGAGAAGATAGTTGATGAGTGAGGATGAAGTAATGGTTAAGGTGTGCTTATTTACTGGAAAGGCTCACCCAGACTCTGCTACAGCTTGCTGCGAGGGAAAGGTTAGTTTCCTTTTTATTTCTTGTATTTTGTATTACTTTATTGTCTTTTTCTATTTTAGGTTCATAGGTTCATAGGTGGGTACTAGGCTATCTGCCCAAAGGCATGTATAAGCCTAGCCAGAATGTGTTGGCTTTTGCCACCTCCTTAGATTAGCTCCCTGTGCCTCTGTCCAGCAGAGCCACTAAAGTGATCCCTGAGGTAAACTTTCTGTTTTCCATCCACTTGTCAAGGTTTCTTTTGAAGAGTGTTAGCGAGGAGCTCTGCCTAATGTAGATTGGGATCTTGTTCCAAAAGATGGAAAGTCTCTGGGACAGGACTATATCCCTCCAGCATATCCTATTTATTGTTGTGATGAGGTATAGATCCCTAGCATGTGTGGCTCGAGGGGATAAGGTTTTCTTTAGGTGGAGCATGTCCATCAATTCTGGGTTGGACATGGCCTTGTATGTTAGGCAGAGATCACCTCTGAGTAGGCGGTATGCAACCGAGTACAACTGGAGTTTCTTCAGTCAAGCTGCATAGGGCATCTGTTTGAGGCCATTGATCCTCTTGGTGAGGTACTTCTGTGGTCTTTCCAGCTGTTGCAGGTGTCTTGTAAGGTACATCCCAAATGGGGCATTGTACTCTGAGGTGGGTCTGATGAGTGATGAGTAGAGGGGCACAATGACCTCTTTTGATCTGGATGCGAACCCTTTTGTGATTAGATGGGCCACGTAGAAGGATTTTCTAACCACTTTAGCAATGTGATTATCAAAGGTGAGATTATTAGCTACTAGGGTCCCCAGATCCCTTATTACATCTTCTGTATTTAGGGGACTTTGTTTTTTCCAAAGGGGATGACTATGCACTTTTTGGCATTTAGCTTGAGGTCATGATTTTGACACCAGGTATCCGTCTCAGAGAAACCCTTTTGGAGGATGTCTGTGTCAGCCAGAGAGTCAGTTTTAGCCCCTAGTTTGCAGTCGTCTGTGAACTTGGTCAGCCATAGTCCTCCTGTGCTTGCCTGTACCTCTGAGAAGTATATGCCGAACAGGAGGGGTCCTAGGACTGAGCCCTGGGGAACGCCACTTGTAACCAGTTTAGAGTCGGACCTAGCTCCCACAACTCTCACCATGTGGGTTCTGTCTGTGAGCCAGTTGGCAACTCATCTTGTGATGTAGGGGTTTATGTTCAGGCTGGTGAGCTTGTCTATAATACCAGAATGGGGAATGGTGTCGAAGGCCTTAGCAAGGTCTAGGTAGGTTGTGTGTACCACCTTTCCCTCATCTATAGCCTTGGTAACTGTCTCAAAGAAGTCCACCAGGTTTAGTAGGCATGATCTGCCCTTAACAAGCCAAACTGGGTAGGATTCAGTGTTTGGAGGTTCCCAATGTCTCTGTTAATGAGTTCCATGATGATGCGCTCCATAGCCTTGCAGACCAAGCTAATCAGGCTTATAGGGTGATAGTTCCCAGGGTCTATTGTGGCTCCACCTTTGTGGAGTGGAATAACCATTGCTCTGTGCCACTCTATGGGTATGTAGCCTGTGGAGAGGTTGAGTTTGAACAGTGTGTTTAGATGAGGGGTTAGTTCGTCTTTGAACTCATGTAGGACGCAGCCTGGGACACAGTCCGGTCCCATTGATGCTGTGTTTTTGGCTTTGGAAAGGGCTGTTTTAACCTGAGTGTCTGTGATTTCAGGGACTCTACATTCTTCTGGTATGATTATGGGCCCTTTTGGGGGTGAGAGGGGGGTGAGGTTTGCGCTGAACCTGTCTGCCAGGATGTTGGTGATATCAGTCAGTTCAGTATATTTTGTGCCATTCTGCACTAACTCCAAGCAGATCTGAGCATTGCCACTTAGAGTCTTGGCATAGCTAAAGAATGCCTTTTGGTTATCTTTGGAGTCCTTGGCAATTTTTCTTTCAAAGCTCGCCTTGGATGATTTTATGAAAGATCATAGTTTCTTGCTGATACTGATCAGGGATGTCTTCCCTTCCTGGGATTTTACTCTTTTCTGTACTAGTTTCCTCCTTCTATTCGTATACTGTGATTTCTTTTCTTTACACTGTGTTTTACTTGTATTCTGCTTTTAACTGCATATTAAAACTTGAAATGAGACCACAGCTCTGTCTCTTGTGAGTCAGACAGAAATTAGAATAGGTCAATTAATGAGTCGCACATAAGTCAGAAGAGGTCAGTTAAGGTTAATCATCTGTGAACTGAGGGGGTGGAGCTAGGAACTAAACCTTCTATTTAAGGGGTAAAATAAAACATTTCAGAGCTTTACTGGAAAGGCTCACCCAGACTCTGCTACTGCTTGCTGTGAGGTAAAGGTTAGTTTGCTTTTAATTTCTTGTATTTTGTATTACTTTATTGCCTTTTTTATTTTGTATACTGTGATTTGTTTTCTTTACACTGTGTTTTACTTGTATTCTGCTTTTAACTGCATATTAATACTTGAAAAGAAACTACAACTTTGTCTCTTGTGAGTCAGACAGAATGTTTTCCTACCCTCACACCATGTTACTGTTGTGTTCTTAAAGACCACTGTCTTTCTAGTTGACTGCCTCTTATGTTAATTTGACCATATATCTTGTTTCCACTCTCCTTTCACTGGCTGGTGTGAGTAAGCACAAAATTATTATTTTGTGAAATTACTTCCCCTCAGATATTTAAAATTATTGGCCATCCTACTGTATTCCATAATAACAGAATATAAAAGTGACCACCTCCTTTCAATCTATCTTGCTCTTTTAAAAATAGTGGCTCTCCACTAAAATTTAATTTTTTAAACAACTAAAACTTGTTACCCACTTTCATATCTAACTACTTAGTGCACACTGCAGTGTTTAGGATAAACCATTTTTTTCTTCATATTACCTTAAAGCATCTATTGCAAGGCAAACAGTTATTGGAAAGCCCACATTCTGCCTCTCAGTAGTCATCTTGGGATTAATGCTTCTGTTTTCTCCTGGTGAGAGAAGGAGTACAGGGACATTAATTTCTGGAGACTGCTGATCACCAGAAAGCCTAATAACTGCTTTATAGGTGATAGCTTGGCATCTGTGCTTATATTCTGATCCTGGTGAGAGAAGAAGCAGAGTGCATTGATTCCTGACTACTTCTGGTTTGGGAGTGAGTGTCAATGTTTAATGTACTTGATTGGTCTGGTTGCTATTCGAGGCATCTACCATAAAAAAGCTACAAGCCTACAGACCCTTGAATCATCAAGGACAAGACTGTGGATCAAAAGCAGGCTGTGGCCTGCTTCTCTTCTTGGGATTGGTGCTAACATTTTGTTTCTGGTGAGAGAAGAAGCAAAGGAGTATTTTTTTCCCAACAGAGTGAAGATGTGGTGAGACCAGCATTAGTAGCAGCCAGGGAGTAGCCGTTCATGTGATTCCCCTCTTTTCATCATTCCTGACAAGCTAATTCCTTGTTGTCAGTAAGTACTGCTTGATTTGTTTCTAACTTCAGAATATCTGCCTAAATACTTCATCCTTAAATGTTCAGGGTTTACTTATTAGTTTCCCCTCAAGTGTTTGGCAGTGCTCGGTATAGACTCAGACACCTTGAGTGACACTTTTCCTGTAAAAGCACAATTAAAATTTCTTTAATACCTAGTTGCACACAGGACAGCTAGTTTGCAGGGACAAGCACTGTCCACATAGTTGCAAACTGGATACTCCTGACAGTGATTGATATTCTCACTCCAACTGTCTAATCAATAAAAAAGGGCCAGTTGCTATGGACATGAACTTTCCTACTGTCTCCATTACTAGCTTGGTGGATATGGGCATCCTGAAGCAATGTAGAAATTGCAAGAACCAAAAACACTCTGGACAAACACCAAAAGGCACAAAGCAGGAAACTCCTTTATATGTAAAACAAGTCCTTTATTAATGCCATAAATTTAAAAGCACAAGTGTTTTCATCCGAGTATCACCCAGACTTCTTCAGTTAAAGCTTCAGATAAATAAAATGTAGAAATTGCCTCATGTTTACTGAAAACCAATTAATTCTCAAACAAACTGACATGGTATGTGGGAGATGTATTTGCACAATGTCATTGGAGGTAAAGCTCTCACATAAAAGTACTCCTAATGTCAATAAGGCTGTCAGTAGTACACATGCTGCACCCATCACACACAATTCAAAGCAGGTGTAAAGACCCACATATGCTGAGGCACTTACACGTAAGCTTACTAAACCACAAAGACCTCCTAGACGAAGTACACATAACAAATACCCTCAGCATCCCCAAATGCGCTCTTTCAAAACAACACTCACATCAACACATATAGCTACATCTCATGGAGCCTCTACCTCTAAGCCCATAAGGCAAGTCATCACACATTCCAACATTCTAGTCATTGGAGAATCCATTGTGAGACATCCTGATGTCCATCTCACAAGACTGAGTAAGGAGAAAGTTACGGTCAGTTGCTTAGCAGGGGCTAGGATCCGCCACATTACGCATGCACTCAGATCATTGGACCACAATTACCAATATGCCTCAGTCATAGTCTATGTGGGAGTAAATGACCTGAGACATACCTTCCTTGACTATATGAAGAGAGACATCATGGAGCTCTCAGAATATGTGTCTCAGGGTGGTATGAGCCTTTCATTGAGCAGCATTTTACCTTCTCCAAGAATGATGCCACAATATGAACAAAATATGATTGACTAATAATTGGCTTAGTTTCTTGTGTTATTCTCAGGGGGTGGAATATTTATCAGCATAGAAGGAGATGGTCAACAGACCACACTGCTTTGCCATGGATGGTCTGCACCTCTCCCCTTTAGGCTTTTGAATATTAGTTAAAACATTGTCTTCCCCCATAGTGCCTTTTTTAAGCAATGTCAAACTAAAAGTACTTCTGACATAGCAAATCAAAACCAAGAAAATCTAAAGGTATTACTGCTCAATGCTAGAAGTCTAAACAAAAAAACTCCACTCCCTAAAAGCTCTCTTTACTCTAGAGAATGTTGATGTCTGTGCAGTCACTGAGACATGGTTTAATACTGTGGATAGCACACCAACACTGTAAGGTTATGTGATAATGCTTTCCACACATTTAGGCCATCTACTTCACAGGCAGGGACTAAAGGTGGAGGTGTCTCTATTTACATCAAAAATAAATATACTTCAAGGCTGGTCAAACAGAACAATGGACTTGAGTTGCTCCATGTTCAAATCACCATAGGTAAAATCCAATACCACTTCCTTGCAAGCTATAGGTCCTCCTCCATGACCCAGGAAACACATACCATGTATTTAAACTTATTAGAAACGCTAACCATCCAACCCAATACCATATTCATGGGTGACTTTAATTACCCCACTATTAACTGGGAATCCTATATGACACCAAACGCACAGGCACAGAGATTCCTGGATTTTGTAAACACAAACTCCCTGGACCAGATAGTCAATACACCAACCAGTGGTGCAACCATACTGGATCTGGTACTCACTAATATGGGAGAGTGCTTCACACCCCCTACTGTAATGCCTTCCCTGGTAAGGTCTGACCACAAAATGGTCTCCTTTGAAGTAAAAATAAAACCTGGACTGCCAGCTAAACCCGGAATATTCAGGAATTATTCTAAGGCTAACCTCCTGCTATTAAGTGAGAACCTGGCAAAATTTCAAGCCCACATAAACCCTATAAACACTACTGCCTATGCAGAACTGTTCACAGAAACCCTGTACAAGAATGTTAATAGCTGCACAGAGGCAGCTGTACCCCCCAGGAAGAAGTACAGAACTAACTCAAAAAACAAGCCACCCTGGTTGAATCACAAAATCAATTGGCTATATAACAAGAGGAAGAAAATCATGGCAAAATTTAGGAGGTGTAGCACCCAGCAGGATAAAAGCACTCTTATCAAACTAAACAAACAACCCAGAGAACAAATAAAATTTACCAAAGCCAAATTTCAGGTAAGATTGGCCTCCCAGGCCAAGGACAACCACAAAGCATTCTTTAGCTATGTCCGCAACCTCAAAGGCAATACACAATTTTGTGCAAAGCTCATTGTAAATGGATCCACCTATATTGAGCCAGAAGAAATAGCAGACCTCCTGGCTGATGAATTCAGCTCCAACTTTACTCCTCTCTCCCCCTCAACCTTTCCTCAGGAAATATCATCAAATATAAGTCCCCCTACTATCACTGGGGAACAGGTTCTTAATGCTCTCTCTAAGACCAAGAACACTGCATCAAAGGGCCCAGACAACATCCCAGGATTCCTTCTAAATAGCATGAAACATGATGTATCAAGACTTCTGGAATTACTATTTAACTGTAGCCTCCAAACAGGCTTTCTGCCTCATGAATGGAGAAAGGCAACAGTCATCCCTCTGCACAAAGGTGGACCATCTACAGACCCTGGAAACTACAGACCCATAAGTCTCACTAGTCTTATATGTAAAGCCATAGAAAGAATTATCATGGAGATGATTAATAGAGATATAGTAAACCTCCAGACACTGAACCCAACCCAGTTTGGTTTTGTCAAGGGCAGGTCATGTCTACTCAACCTGGTAGACTTCTTTGAGAAGGTCACCAAAGCAATGGATGAGGGCAAATCGTTCACACTGCCTACCATGACTTGGCCAAGGCATTTGACACAATACCCCACTCAGGCATTGTTGATCTCAACCCACACTCTACCATGTGGTCACTAAAGACTATTCTATTGACTAGACAGTGCTTTCTGTATCATGCCATGCCTGTCTTCACTGAAGCACAGTAATTAGCAGAACTAGAGCTTATTAGTTAGTCCCATTTACAAATTTACTGGACTTAACCTCAGCTCTTTCAATTTTCTTTAATCTAGTGGATCCAATTCAAGACAAAATTATTTCACTTAAAATATAATACTTAATGAAAACAAGCATCCATGGTTAGATCCTGATTTAAGACAAGGTGTTGGAAAAAGAAACATAATTTGAGAAAGTGGAAGAAAGGCTCAGAAAGTAATACCAAATTAAAAAAGAAGAAAAAAAGAAAGAAACAGCAAATATATGTCAATTCAGCAAATATTCCAGCAGACTAAAAACAAATACTTCTGAAGCTGAGTGCTATAGGAATATGTAAAATGTTCATATTTGGAAATGCCAACAAATTCTATAGCACTAGTCAAATTCTTAACTAAGGCCCTTCGCTGTAACATAGTCCTTCAAAAAATGACATCTGCTGGCAAATTTTGATACTGTGAATACTTTTAAAAATGTCATCTCTTCAGCTTTTTTACCTTCTATTACTGCCTTCAGTAGTAACCTCCAAATAATCACCCACTCTTAACTATTTTAATAAACCTCAGAACATAGGGGAATAGCCCCTTTTTGCTTCAATGCTATCAGCAAAACATACATACATATATAGATTGATAAATAAATAAATGAATAAACAAACAAACATTTGGAATATATATTTCAAATATAACCCTCAGCATTATTACAGCTTGCTCTGAAAATTCCTTTTCCTAGGTTGTTCTGTTCTCTGCCAGCCACTGACACAAATTAATAACATGTCACTGAAAACACTACACTCTTTCCTCATAGTTGCATAAATGGTACAATTGTCCCTTTTCTGAAAGTAACATTCCTCATTGAAGCTGCTGATTATATTTGCTCTAATGTTAAAATTTTGGAGAAAATAATAATAGAGCCAAGTCTTAGAATACATGTAATTTTATCTTGCCAGATAACCAGCATGGATGATTCTGTCCTAAACATAGTAAAATGGCTACTATTCTCACATTTACTAAGCAAATGAAAGATACCATTTACAGAAAATGGTGAACCAACATAAACCATATCCCCAGATTTATGGAGAGCATTCAAAACAGTTTATAATGCCATATTTAATGACAAATGTGTTTGACTAACATTTTTTATTGAAGTGTTTACGTTTCATAATTACCTATTAAACAAAACTTTACAATGTTTAATAGTAATAATATTTTATTGAACCATGCATACTTACTAAATGAAACTCTGTATTTCATACTTTGCTTTTCCATTATGTATTTACAGTTTACTCTAGACTCTATCTAAACATACTTGCATTATGTATGGTGGTGATAGTAAAATAATGTGACTGCAAAATTGCATCAGCATTCTAGCACCTGACTTGCAAAATGACTTCAGTTACATCTCAAATTTCTTACAATAAAATGACCATCAACTCATAAAAGTTGACATTAATGGTCTTCAGTAGTAACAGACAGATTGCAATACAAAATCACTTGACCATACAAGACCTTATAGGTGTCCCAATATCTTACACCACTTAACTAATGTAATTAGGCATCCTCCTGGCTCAGGCACTAACCTTCCCAACTCACATGGAACTTTAAATCATAAGGTCTTAAACCAGCCCAAAGCTGCATGTAAAATCTCTCATCTTATTTCCACTGAAGTATGCAATTGCTATATATGCATGGATACCTAGGACTTAATATGCACTACATGTATTTGCTCAATTCTCTGTAATCAACATATCATTACTGCAGACAGAGACAAAATTAGGTTGTGCTGAAGAGGGCAACTTCCCTGAATACAAACTTTCAAGGTGAGGGATCAGCAGGTGCCATTGGCATGGGACTGCAGTACCAGCATTCATAAAAGAATGCCAGTGTGACATTTGGAGTCATGGCTGAAATACTAAGTGTTGTGTGTGGTGATTTAAACACAGCAAGCAGCTCAGGGTTATTCATCTAGACAATGATGGGGAACATTGATGACAGTTTCTTTTAAATAGTCTAGTTTACAAGCTGCTTAATAAAAGGTTTTGTGCTTCAACAGTAATTAAACTGAGAATAAGGAGCATTTCATACTCTTTGAAAAGTCATAGAAATATTAAGCTGTCAAGATTTTGTAGAATGTCCTGATTTTTCCCTTATATTTTTGGTCTGTTCCTCATAAAATTTGTGATTTTCTGGATTTTTTCCAGCAAATCAGAGAGGACTGAATTCAGTAAATAATAACAGGCATTTGACTTTCAGACTTCATATCCTTCAGAAAATGCATGGTAACACAAGACCTATTATTCTATCAAAGTTCTAAGTTTATAAGAGCAATACTTAAAATTCGTCCCTGTTTTTGAGGTTTTCCCCCATTATATTTGACTTTGTCCAGATTTTTTTGCGCTAAGAGGTTGAGAGCTATGGCTACATATATATCAGTCCTCACTTTTTGCTTGTGAAACATCTTTTACTAATTAATTTTTAATTAACTTGGATTTCTTTACAAAGTGAAACTGCAACAACTGACAATCTATGTAAAGCAGGAGCTGCAGCCTACCAAATACAAATGTAACTGTTTGTGATATTTACAATCACATCGAAACCTATGCTTATTCAGTCTTTCACAGCTATCATCTGTTTCTAGGACAAGTGATAGGGATTACTTCAAGATAAAAGACTTGATATATTTCAAATGCGTCTTGAAATGTCATTGTTATTTTTGTTATTTTCTTTAAGGAATAGTATATATTTGAAAAATTGCTCTTTTTGCACTTCAGTATGTTCATTAATAACGGCATCACAGAATATAACACTTATTTGTGGAATTTTATTTTGAGCATTTGTAAATATGATATAATTTCAATGTTCTTTGTTTTACACCTGCTTCAATACATTTGTCTTACATGCCTTTGTCCTGGATTGCGGCTGTAAGTTTCTTGAAACAGTCTATCCAGTAAAACAAGCAAGCAACTAACCAATCAAACATGCACACAATAAATAATTAAGTAAGTAAGTAAGTAAATAAATAAATACGTTTTTTTTGGCATTTAAAATATGACTAGGATTTATGTAGGTGTACTTATCACTAAAATAAAAACTGCTTGCAAATATGTCATTCTAGAGACTAATTTCCTATCACAAATTGCAAAAACATATTTTCATTTATTCTTGCAGTATGCTGCCTCATATCTCAAGAGAAATATACTAAACAAATTTATAATGAAACACCGACTCTTACAAAACTGAAGCTAAGAGTATCACAGGTAAAATATGAAAACTCTGACAGCAACGCAAGCTCACAATGTCATAACTCAATACATTTTACAAAGTTTATGAAATGTTTTTGCAGGGGACTGCATCTGATGTGTAAATACTGTACCCCTATTTTAGTTCTGTGGTTACTTAAATTTTGAGGAAAGGGAAAAATAATAAAAACTCACCTTTTCACTTACTTTGGGTTACGTGACTTAGAGATAACATTAAAAGAGAATGTTGTCAAACCAACAGTTACACACTGAAGCATCGACAGGATAAGGTGTTGGATAAACCGATCTGACACTTCATATTTTGATAAAATTTTGCTCAACAAATTGTAGGCTTTCTGGGATAAAATGCTTTTTCATTAACACATACAGCAGGACCAATGACATGAAAAAATGGAATGTACACTTAAGGTGGTTCTCATGTTTCTCTGCCAGCTTTATTCTCATTCAGTATCACATTAAATGCTAAGCACAGACTATTCAGCCTCCAAAGGACATGCTTTCTTGGCTTGAGAGCCTCTATTAAAGCAATTGTCAGGGTTTCTGTTACCCACAGAGTTAGCTCTAGGCCTGAAATAGATCCTGTTTACTCTGCAGATGGAGTGTTATTATTTTCCTGGTGGAAGTCATTCACTATTGTTATTTCTCTCAGCATCGTCACTGTTGTTTCAGTACGGTTTATAATTTATTAATTCAGTATTCAGTTACATTGCCACTACAAAATATGCTTAGAGATCTGGTTTGCTTTTTAAAAGTTTGTGGCATCCCATTTCCTCTAAATGGACAGCAGCAGTAGAAATGTGACTTCGCTTAACATATTGTAACAAATTTAGTTTCACTCCATCCAATACATGCACATTCACTCACTAAATAATTTATACTTTCATTAAAAAATGACACAGCATTCATTAATGAAAGTATCATGTATGCAAGCACATGGAAAGCATGCATGGTAAACAAAATCCACAATGCGCTCCCCCATTAATAAAAAAAAAAAAAACATTGATTCATCCCTACATTCCTGCACTTCACATCATGCATGTGTTTATTCTTTCATTCATACATACTTATGATGCTCACCAGATTGTATCAGACAAGATGTAAAAGGATATAAGAGCTTTAAGACTTTGTTATAAATGAGTGTTCTTTGCATTTCAAGATGTACATATTTTTTGCACACAGAAGAAACAAATAAAACCAGAAATAGGATAAAGAAACATCAATTATGTTGTAACACAATAGTTAATTAGTGCAACCAAGGTAATGAGATGGTGGAAAGAGTAAATGCCTATGTCCTGGACACAGGAAGCATCTCAATAACAGTCACTAACAGTGCAGAGCTTTAGTCCCAGGCATTAAATTCCATACAAGAACAGAAGAGGACAGGCTGATAATCCATAAGAACTCGCCAACCACAAAATTTACAACCTGCCTCAATAACAAGTTTTCTTCTGCATTATTTTGCGTTTTTGTTTCCTGCGGGTAGCCTCCTGTTTTGCAGCTAGGATTCCTGGTGCTCTTAGTGGTCCAGTTGTAATAACAATGTAGAGAGCAAAACTATAAAGTGGGGAAGAAAGATGGAACTGTAAAGTGCTGGAAGAAAGAAACTTACAGCATCACAATATCAATGTAGGTCAAGGTCAGGACTCTTGTTATCAGAGTATTTAGAGAGCAGACCATCAGGAATGATATTTATCTACCCCTCCCCCCCACATCTGATAAATAAACTGTATGTGTATTTTTCTCCCCTTAGTTGTTGTTGCGTAAAACAGTAAGCAAAATTACCTATACCTGTATTTTTCTCCCCTTAGTTGTTGTTGGGTAAAATAGTAAACTTAATTACCTAGAGCTGTAGTTTTTTCTCTTTATAGCTGCTGCTAGTGTATAATATTAAGAATAATTATCCTATGACTGTTACTGCAGGATGTTACAATTTTCCAGAGTGTTGTTTACAAATAAATAAAAACTACTTCCTTTAAAATTAAAAATCCACAAGAGACTACAGCTCCTTTAACTTCGTACTTACTTTCAACCCAAACCATTTTGTTGATTGTTTTTTTCTGGTCCCAAGCACACTGACTGGCTCTAGCCCCTCTGTTTGTCTTCACTTCGCTCAAGCTCTCTCTGCTCCCCTACCCTTCCCCCATTTCCCACACACACACCTTATGTCTAAACTTATTTACAAATAGCCATTCCTTCTAAATAAAGAAATCCAATCACAACAAAGAAAACTCAAAATCCATATTTATATAATTCCAATTATCCAATTATATTGTATTGTACTAACTCTCATATGTCACATTCCACTATGTAACTACCTGCTACTTACGTCTTTTAATGTAATAAGTCATAACCAGACAAAATAATAGTTTTAAATCCTCCACATATCAAAACTCAGTTAGAAGTAACAATTATTTCTATCCACCCACAACAGTATTACTTTAACTTAGATCAGAAACATGAGTAGTAAACAATATGATAACTTTGTACTTATCAATCCTTCTATTTCTATTTTAGCTCACATAACCTCTTATCATACAGAACTTAACACACAATCTATGTACACTACCCCCTTCCCAGACCCACAACAATTAAAACTACAAATTTAATAATAGGACCAACTATGTATATTCCCACAAACATAAACCATGTGCCATTTACCTTACTCACACAACAATCTTGTCCTAATATTACACAGAAATAAGATAAGTTTATATCAAAATACTTAAAATTTATAGTTCACATTGCATGACAGCTCATACTTAGTGGGGATATTCTCCCCAACCATGGCCCCTAAACCAATCCAACCCATCAAGATCTTCACATCCCAACCAGCCCCAACAACTATTAACTTCCCAAAAAAGGTACTGGCTTACTACTACTTAATGTAAATCTAAGAAGCATCATGAACAAAATTCAAGATTTGCATGCCACCCTTGCTCTATATACTCCAGATATAGCCCTTATAACAAAAACCTGGCTAAAACCAGACATCTCTAGCAACAAAATGCTTCTCCCAGGATGCAATATGTTGTACATAGGTTAGACAGACTACAGAAAAGAGGTGATCGTATCACCTTTCTATAGACTAAAGAAAAGAGGTGGTGGTATCACCTTTCTATACAAAAACAATCTCAGTTTACAAACTTTAGACCTAACTATTCCAAACTTTAACAACACTGAAATACTGTTTACTAAACTATCAATTAATCTAAGAAACATGTGAACATAGTGGGAGCCTACATCCCACCTGGGAACAACCTGACTACTCTAGAACACATCCTAAACTGGACAGCAACATCCCTCCTTCAGGAAACAATTATAATGGGTGTCTTTAATGTGGACTGGCTCTCCTGTAGCTCACAAAATCCCACTGACCACATTAACCTACACGGTTTCTCACAAATGATTCAAACTTGTACTAGAGTAGACAAAACATCAAACAAACATTTGATGCTGGACTGGATCCTTAGTAACAGGCCAAATTTATCCCTACACTCTGGCTGTTTCCCAGACAGCTTCAGTGACCATATTCTAACTTACATTCTCCGACACCGAATAAATCCACAAAAACTTACACCTACCACCAAATCTCAGATAAGAAAAATTTATCCCCCACGACTTCAAAACTAGTTTAAAAAAATGCAACTGGGCACCACTCAAAAATCTCCCTTTAGATACTAGAGTCGAATAATTTAACTCAGTCTTCCTCAATATCCTAAACATCTTAGTCCCACCAAGAACAATAAGGATAAAATCCAATTATGTCACCTGGTTAACCAAGGAAACAAGATTTCTGTCAAAAAGTTAACAGATAATGCCTAGGACTACAACTAGCAAACAAACATATCTAGAACTACAACATAAAGCTAAAAAGCATATTACACAGGACAAAATAAATTACTATAGCAGTGTCCAATCACAAAATCAAAGAAACCCTCAAATAATCTGGGCTGCCATCAAAAAAAATCCTACAGCCATAAAAATATGATTGTAAATAACTCCATGTTATGGTTACTAAAGGAATTTTGTACTTCACCTATTACACATAAACATATGGTTTGTTACCCATTAAATATTATTATTAGCTATCGTAACTTTATATTCATGCACCCTAAGTATAGGGAATGGAATTTTATTATATTCCCTATAATGTATACTCAGGGTATGCTTTTGTCATCTACTTCTGAAGGAACTCATTTAGCTATAGATAATGATCTAAAGTACTGGTATCAGTTGATATCTGATAATAAAGTTAAAAATCTAGATTTCTTAAAACAAGAATTTGATCTAAGAGAAACTTGCTGGTTAGAGGTTCAGACCTTTAGACAACATCTCATTAATAAAATAGATCTAATGTCTATAACAGTTAAAGAATCTATTCCAACACTGATTGATTACTTGATATTAAATTTACAACATAAAGTTTCTGATAAAGGTAAACTTTCATACATACATAAAATTATCAGACAAGAAACTTTTTACAGTGTAGATACATACTGGAATTATTTCACTTCTATTAATGGGGACCCACCAAATCAACAAGATAAACAATATATATTGGAATCTGCCTATAGAACTACGTCTTCCATTGTCTGAAGACTTTATACATGGAAATTTTACATAGATCTTTTATACACCTTTGATGATGAATAAAATAAATAATAAAGATAATCTATGTAAGAGATGTAATGTAGAAATTAATGCTGACTGGGCTCATATGTTTTATGACTGTATAAAATTGAAAGAATACTGGAAGTCAATTAATGAATTTTTGCAGGCTCTTTTACAGATAATTTCATTATTTCTAAATCTCTTATATTATTCAACACACCTGTACCTCAAAGTGTTAAAAAGGTTAAGCTTCCCTTGTTATGGTCTATTCTAGCAGTGGCTAGGAAAATAATAACCAGAAATTGGATTTCAGATACACCTCCTTCGTTCAATGAATTTAAAAATGTTATGAATATAGTGTGCCATATGGAAATAAACACAATTAGGTCAAGAACAACTAGAAAAACATCTTATATGTATGGGATAATTTACAAAATTTGTTAAAAAAATCCTAATTTCAATAGCATGGTATTTTAGTTTAATTAATTGATCTGATTGTAGTGGATGTCTTTGTAAATACTTTAGTTGTTTTGTTGAATGTTATAATCATATCTATTTTTAATTACTTGTATAAAATTGTTATGATATTTCTCTTGTATGTTAAAACAATAAACCTGTTTTGAAAAAAAAAAAAATCCTACAGCCAGGACAAACTAGTACTCCCTCCCCAACTCTCATCAATACTAAAGATGGCATAGCCTCACAATTTAACAGATATTTCACTGAATCCATACAAATATACTCTATCAAACCATATAAATATACTTTCACAAACAATAATTGCTCTTCCCCTACCTAGACTGACATAGTACCCATGCTTGGTCCCAATAACTTTTCTTTCCATCATGTCCCAATAAACACCATACTTAAATATCTCAAAAGGCTTAAACCTACTACATTTGCTGCTGACTATCTACCTGCCAAATATCTAAAAATCACTGCAGAAGCAATATCCTATGCAGTATCAGCATTAATAAATCGATCCATTTCACAACAAGTCCCGAAAATTTGGAAAGTATGATATATTATCCCTCTACATAAAGATGGAAACTTGACAGATTATCAAATTACCAGCCAATAGCTATATTATCACCATTATCACCATTATCACCATTATCTAAAATGAGAGGTGCATCCATTCACAAATCTTACACTATCTATTATACAATGACTCCCTATTACTATTCAAAAATGTGCACGCTGATTGGCCCAGCCCAACCAGAGTGCCCATTGTAAATCCCACAATATGCCAACGGAAAAAGGTCTGGTCGTCTGGACTTTTTCTTCCGTTGGTATAAAGTGCCCCAAAACCATTTTTTTACAATAAAAAAAAAGACAAAACGGAGCAACGGATACTTTCTTTTCTCTGTTGCTTCTGTTTCAAAGCATTGATGTACTGGGTATACATGGGAACGCAAGTCCCATACGCATGCGCAGTACATCAAAATGAAGATGCAGTATACCACAACCGGCGGAAGAACAGTAATCCGCCGTTATACAAAGACATTATTTAAGAAAAGTAAGTATTTTTTTCTTAAATAATGTCATTGTATAATAGCAATAACTGACTCTGTGGTTGTGGTATATTGAAGATTTACCCACTTTTGCCTTTATTTAATCACTCGGGCTTCGTCCTCGTGATTAAACCACACCAACTGTGGGTAAATCTTCAATATATGACACCATGTCATCAGTTATTGCTTTAATAACCAACAATCTTCTATCTAACACTTAGAATGGTTTCTGTCCAAATCATAGTACCACCATTACCCTTCTTAACTTTACTAACATTATTAACCACCATCACAATGAAGGCAATTTAGTTTCCTCCATCTTTCTTTATCTGTCCAAAGCTTTTGATACAGTCTGTCATTCTAAACTCTTAACTTAACTCTTAGAACTTAAACTTAGGCAATCTGCACTTAATTGTTTCCAGCAATAATAAACTGGTGATCCCCAAGCTGTAAAATGGCAACAAAATCTCTCTTCACTACTGCCTGTAACCTTGGGAGAACCACAGGGATCTATTCTGGGTCCTCTCCTTTTTATTATCTATACTAACAATCTTCTTACAGCCACCCCACTTACCTCCATAGTTCAGTATGTGGATGATTCCTGATTTGTGCCACTCCAACAATACAAAAACTCCAAAAAATCACCCACCAGTCATTCAATGCAGTAGAATATTGGCTAAAAATGCACATCTTATACTTAACCCTAACAAAACACATGCTCTTCTATCCAACTATAGTTACAGACCCCCCACCCACCATTCAATATATTGTCATCAAACCGTACAATTATTTCTCTGGTTTCCCAAACAAAATTACTTGGAGTGGTCATTGACCATAATATAAAATTCAACATACATATATCACAGACAATAAAAAAGTTCATACAAATCTAGGAACCCTGTACAGAAATTGGCACTTTCTAAACAAATCTTCAAAGGCCATTATAGCAAGAACCCATCTAATCTCTATGTTACTATACACCTCACAAATTCTCACAAATATTAAGAAATCTGACCTAGCAAAACTTGGAACTTGTTATAATAAAACTGCAAAGTTTGCTACAGAATCAAATTTCATATTGCATCATTGTTTGGCTTTAAAACAACTATCTTGGGTCAAAGTACCAGGTAGACTTGCTTATTATCAACTCACCTTCACCCATTGAATACTAAATCAGTCAGAAGAATCACCAGTACTTCAAAATCTACTAATACACTACTCCAATAATAGGGTACTGCATTCCACTAACAAATCCTCCCTAAATATATCCAAACCTAACAATGCAGCTAGAGTTTCACTTTACTAAAACTGCATAACCAAAACTTGGAATTCCCTGTCATTAAATTCTATCACTAGCTAGACAACACAACCACCCCCCCCCCATAAACCCACACCATCAACTACAACTAACAATCTCCCCACTAGCTTCTCTTTCTCTCCTGTTCCTACTTCCAAAATAAAACAATTATTAACTAAACTTAAAATCACCAGATTAGCAGCAGACAACCTCCCAAGTGAATACCTTCAACTTGCAGCTAACGCTGTAGCCTACCCCGTATCCCTCTTGATTAACAGATCTCTCTCAGAATGTTATATTCCCACACTATGGAAAGTCTCACATATAATTCCCCTACACAAAGGAGGCACCTCCACAGATCTAACCAATTACTGTCCCATAGCTATTCTCTCGCCACTCCAAAATACTAGACAGATGCATCCATTCTCAAGTCTCAGATCACCTCCTTGCTAACAACCTCCTCTCCAACACACAACACGATTTCCGACCTAACCATAGCACCACCACTGCCTTACTCTCTTTCTCTAACACTATCCTACAAAATAAAAATGCACGTTATCTCTCCTCAGCTACCTTCCTAGACTTCTCTAAAGCTTTCGACATGGTCCCACACAAACAACTTATCTCTCTTCTCAATAACCTATCCTTCTCTCAAGCAGTCATCAACTGGTTTCAGAGTTACCTATCTGACCACCAACAAGCAGTTGTTTGGCAGGATGACCTATCCCCCCAAATACCAGTCTCCATTGGGGTTCCCCAAGGGTCCATCCTGGGACCCCTACACTTCTCTGTTTTCACCAATAATCTAGCCTCAGCCACAACACATGGCACACTCATACAATATGCAGATGACTCAACCATCATCTGCACAGCCCACTTCCTATCTGAACTGCAAAAAGTCACACAGGAAGCATTTTCTTCTATTGAAACTTGGTTATCCGATGACCAACTAATACTCAACCCAAACAAAACAAAATTACTAATCTTCCAACCCACCAAACTTACCCTAGATAGCTCTCACTTTAACATCACAGCAAAAGACAACACCACCATCCATCCTACAGAACACACCAAATTACTAGGAGTAGAAATAGACAATAAACTGAACTCTGACATTCACATTTCCATGACCATTAAAAAAGTGCATAAAAAACTAGGAGCATTATATAGAAATCAGCAACTACTTACCAAAGCAGCTAAAATTTCGGTAGCAAATTCTCACCTTATCTCTACCCTACTCTATGCCTCTCCAATATTTACTAACCTTAGACAATGCAACCTAAATAAGCTCAAAACCTGCTACAACAAAATCACCAAATTCATCACAGGGGCTTCCTACTGTACTCACCACTGTCTCTCACTAGCAGAACTGGGCTGGCTAGAGCTCCCCCACCTCCTTCAATGGTACCGACTCGCACTCGCTCACAAACTAATAAACCAACCACTAAAATTCCCATCCCTCCAGAATCTACTTCAACCCTACATAACCATGAGACCACTAAGATCCAGCCACAAAAACCTCCTACAGGTCACAAGAGCCAATAACTCTGCTGGAGAAGCATTATTCTCCTGACTATAGCCAAACTCTGGAACTCCCTCCCATTCTCAATTACCTCTGTAACTTCTTGCACCCACTTCAAATCTTTACTAAAATCACACTTAAAAACTTGCCAGATATGCCCTTGCAACCCCCCCCCCAGTACCATCCACCCACCCACTACCTCTCTCGGCCCCCTAACAATCTACTCTTAGCAAGCTTGGCTACTCATGTTCCCAGCTACCTACCACATGCTACTAACTTCTTGTAGCAACAACTGCTAATGGCTGTTATGTACCTCAAAAACAGATTGTATCAATTGTTCACTGATGAATCTCAACTACATTTGTAACCATGTTTAGTATATGTCACCATATTTTAAAATTGTACTATGTTCTACAGCTGTTTTACATCTATGTTTAATTCTTGTCTTATGTCCTCAACTGGAATAAGGTCTATATTTAAATGCTATGTTTTTTAACTGTATAATGCAAGTAATACTTAATGTGGAGCTTTTCTCCCCGGGCCTCAGCTGAAAACAGACATGTGTCCAGTCGGACTCTCCCAGTCAACAAATGTAAATAAATAAATAATAATAAATAAATAATAATAACAACTACTAACACATCCAGCTTTAAAAAAACTTCTGAAATCACATCTATCTGAGTCCTGAACCTGCTCTTGTGGAAACCCTGGTTAGGAAATAGATGTCCTAAGGCAGCTAAAAGAACATAACCTGTTATCTTTGTATTTGAATAGTATACCCTACTATGCATATGTATACCTAACTTGCTTGTTTTTTACCTTAAAGCACAGTACTGCTATTCTTTGTATTTCTACCTAAACTATATGATTGTATTAGTGAAATGTATAACATGCATTTTTCATGTTGTGCTTTATCTGAGATTGAATCAACATTTGTATCTGTATGTTTTGTATGTATCATACTGTTATGTATAAATGTGGAGCTTTTCTCCCCAGGTCACCACTGAAGAAGGACATTGTGTCCAGTTGGACTTTCCCAGTGAACAAATGTAAAATAAAATAAAATAAAATAATAAATAAAATAAAATGTATGAACCCTGACAGGCCAAAGTAAAATTAATTAGTGAAAGAAATTAATCAGCATTCCTACTCTTTCCATGATTATTCTTAATTAAGAGAAGCTCCTGAACTTGCTTGTGCATCATTCCCAGTTAGGTTACTCAGAGACAGCATGAGCCATGGGCAGGTGGCAGTGTTTTCTAACCACTTCAATATTATCAAAATAATGAGTATTATTGCAGTACAGGGCCTCCATGAATACAGCGGGAATTAAAGAAAAAAGTCAACTCTCTTTACTTACAATATCTAATCTTACATGATAAACCCAGACTATGACCCACATGTCCTTTGATAGTGGCTTGGGCATCTTTGGAGTAGTTAATGTGGGGAGGTTGGGTATGCACATCATGGGAAGAAAGGGAGGTCATCAAGGTCACAAGGTGGAATGATGCCCCTCAACTGTGAGGGGACAAGCACACGTGGCACACAGGGGTATGTTTGTGAATTGCCAAACCATTGCAAAACACAGTAGTTAGTACCATCACTCTTGTTCCTAATCCTTAAACCTCTTAATGAGGCTAGTTCCTAATAATGTAACAATGACATACCAACAACTACAGCATCCACAGCCAACTAACTTAAAGCCAATAATAAAATTATATGCAGCAAGTTATTTTTCCTTTACAAGAATAGTCAGTACTATACAAGTTATGGCTACTGCTTTGCTATGTATAGAATCAAACTGATTAGCAGACTAGTAATTTCTTCCATCACACTTCTATAGCATGCAAATTGCAAAGGTATGACAAAAGAATACTAGATATAATAAATTGTCTTAATATGTTGACAAAAATACACATGCCCTGGAATTCATTAAACAAAAATCTCCATGCAGGAACAGTGTAGCTGCTCCTGCACAGAACATGGCTGCGGAGCGATTCAGGAAACAGCCGATCTGACGTGCACGAGCCTGCCAACACTGTTCCTGTATGGAAAGCTCTGCAGAATTCTAATTACCTCATTTGCTTGTGAAAACCATGTAAATGAGTTAATTAGAGATTCAGGAAGCAGGCAGGCATCTGTGCAGGAACAGTGCTAGTTGCAGAAATGTGTTCAGTTACTAACCGAACACATTTCTGCAAATAACAAAACAGAGGCATGACAGCTCAAATAAAAGCATGTATTATAAACTTTAGGCATACCAATGGCCAAATATATGGCCATTGGCATGGGAAAGTGTTTAATTTAATAAAAAATCAAAGGTTTTTTTTGCTGATCTCGGCCGCTTAAGCATAGGGCAGTGGCGCGAAACGGGATTGTGCTGAAAATAAAAAAAAATATTAAAACAATTTTATGGGAAATCTGAATTTTGCCATTATAGTCAAGGGCATGCAGAATCAAAACATTACCAGGGAACACTTGTTGTCAAGAGGAAAGGCTTTGTGTCAGAGCAGTAACTATGGACTAAGGCAGTGGGGTAAGCAAATGAGGGGAAATTTACTGAATCAAAAAATATTCTAAGTCCACACACTGCACCTAACCATGTAGGTGCTAGAACAGGATAGTGTAAGCGGGAGGAGCAGCTAACATGAAAAGGGGGGTGTGTCATGCTTGCTGTAAGCACATTGGAGCTCTGTTGCCCGGGTTTGTGCTTAGCTAAGCACAGCTAAGTAAGGGTGTGTGTCTGAGGCTGTAATGTCTTACTCTATAAAATGAAGACCGTGTTCGCATCCAGGGGAGGGCCATTTCTGCTAAAATATGTTTACCTTAGTTAAACAGGTGTGCGAGGTGTGCACTGGGACTTAAACAATAACAGCAAAAAAAAAACTGAAATAGCAGCACTGTTTGCATTTAGGCAGTGGGTTTGCGCGCCATGCCTTGGAGCTTAAAAGGGGAGGAAATGGGAAATAAAAATAAAAATAGCTGGCACAGGCAGCAATTGCAGCACACCACTATAAACTATGCAAACACCTTCCAGTCTGTTTTTCCCCACAAACTCTGCACCATAGGTGTACACATATGGGGGAATTTTAACTGACAAAACTAGCAAAACATGTTAGAGGCTGCTGTCACTTTGATCTATCAGTATGTGCAAGAGGCCGAGGGCACTGAGGAGGATAATGCTGACAAATGACTCAAACCAAGGAGGAGAAAAGTGTTCAGACCCAGGGTAACCTACCAGGGGCTACATGTTCTGGAGATAGTAGAGTGCTACAGGGTGGACAGGGACATACTTCAGCAACTTGTTGAGCTGTGCTGGGTGGTCATATATCTGTCTGTAGTAGGCATGAATACAAGGTCATAACACAGTTGGCCACCTCTACAATTTCAACATGATACTCATGTTTACTCTAGTACCCATATCTGTGTCAGGGCAATGCCACAACCAGTAGCTGTAGAAGTGTAACTCTCTTGGATGCACAAAAACTAAGGTTGCACACATGTACAACATGTACAGCTTATTTACCTGATGTTTTGCATCCCATGTCAGTTGTTATGAGGTAGCCAGGTACAGCTACCCATACATACATATGCACAGGTAATATCTGCTATACATTTCTGTTCTATGTGAGTATGGCACACTGTAATTACACTCTTGCTGCCCAGTCATTCCTGTCAACCTGTTAGGACAGGACATTTGGAGGACGTTGCACATACATGGTCGACTATGGGCCAAGATTAGTGACACCTTCTTCTTATTGATGTAACACAAGTACATCATTTGATAGTACAGTAGCCTTTACATTCACTGACATACCCTGGAGGATGTCCACCGCTGATATGGCAGGCAGAGAGGAGAAAGGCTAGGAGTGTGGTAGTGAGGGTAGGACCTGTTAATGTTGCAAGTATGACTGGTATGGGGACAGTGCTAACTGATATGATGGACATAGGAAAGGTGGATATATTGTATGCCAGAGACCAGATGGAAGGGGGGTACAGCTGTGTGTATCAGAGTTGGGTAAAAATAGTTCTATCATGGTGTGTATGGGGGTGGACATGGTGTAGGGGTTAATCTGAAGGAACATTATGCCAAGGGTGTTTGTGGAGGTGATATGAGGGTTGGGTAGAGTGATGTTTATGAGGCTTAGTACTGATGGTGTAATGATGACGGTTGTTAGTGTATATGCTCCTGTAGTTGCATGTGTGATGGGTGAGACAGGAGTACTTTGGAGTGGTTGGATGAAATGGTGATGAGTATACTCAAGGGTGAGAGGCTGGTGATCACAGCGGATTTCAATGTGCAAGTTGGTGAAGGGGACAGAGGGGTTGCAGAAATGATGGAGAGATATGATGTTAAGCCAAGGTATGCAGAAGGCATAATGGTGGTGGAGTTTGTAAAAGAGGTTGGACATAGCTGTGGTGAATATGTATGTTTACAAGACTAAGGGGCATAGGGTAACATACAAGAGTGGAGGGAGATGCACACAGGTGGATTATCTCATATGCAGGTGGGCCTGTTTGAAGGGGAATGGAAACTATAAAGTGGTGACAGTAGAAAGTGTAGTTAGACACCATGGACTGTTGGTCTATGGGATGACATTGTTGATCAATAAGAGGGGGAGAAGTGTGAGGGAGCACCATGAAACAAATGGTAGATACTGTAAAAGGGTGATTGCGAGGTTGGTTCAGGGAAGAGTTACAATAGGCAGTGGGTGGCACTGAAGAGTTACCAAATATCTGGGTAACTACATCTGAGCTAGTAATGGAGATGAGTAGAATGGGGCTTGGTGTGCCATCTGGGCAGAGGAAGGAGGACAAGGAGACCTGGTGGTGGAATGAGGGAGTACAGGGGAGTATACAGAGAAAGAGGTTGGTGAAGGAAAAGTGGGATTGTCAGACAGATGAAGAAGTAGACAGGAGTATAGGGAGATGGGGTGCATGGCAAAGAGAGTGGTGGCAAAGGTAAAGGATGGGGCATCTGAAGGGTTGTATGTAAGTATGGATACCAAGGATGGAGGATAGGACCTATGCCAATTGGCTATACAGAGGCACATAGCTAGGAAGGATGTTCAGCAAATAAGGGTGACAAAGGTGGAAACATACAAATATACTCATAGGTTCATAGATTAGTACTAGGCTAACTGCCCTTGTGGGCCATTTTCAGCCTAGCCAATTACCCCATGTGAGAATCAAACTCTGAACCTTATGTTTGTAAGGTAAACACCTTAACCATTATGCTAACCTCCCACAAACACACATGGCATTTTTAGGATTCAAACCCCCTACCTAACTATGTTATGACACTTGAGAGAGAGAGAGAGAGAGAGAGAGAGAGAGAGAAAGTGCAACAGAGTATCAAGGGGGAAGTAGGGATAGCTATGAAGAGGTTTAAGAATTGGGGGGGAAGTAGGGATAGCTATGAAGAGGTTTAAGAATTGAAAGGCTGTTGGTCCAGACAATATACCTGTAGAAGTAGCTGGCCTGGCAGTGTCACAGTCAGCTTTGTTCAACACACACTCCAGTAGTAGGCATATGTGAGCCATCCTTTCCTGGGGTGACTCAGGGGCCTGAGCTGTATTCTATGTCACTGCAGACAGACATAGATGCTATGGCCATAGGTTCTGATTAGCAATATATCAGTACAGCAAGTCTTGTTGAGACGTATATGTTAAGGTTCCTATTTCCCATTATTACATATCCCCTACTGCAGTCCATTACATGCATACGTGTTTGACATACCTGTTTTTTTGTCAAGTGTAGGTGGTTATGTCCTGTTTACTGCTGTTTGTTTTTGTTTCTGTCTATTTCTCTCTCTCTCTCCAGGATGTAGGGTATACAGCTGTTTTGCATAGGCAGCAGCTTCCCCCACTTGCTAATTGCATGTAGAACAGCTGTGGTATCATTACAATAGCCAATTGCATGGAAACAGACTCCTATAACTGAGTCCGTCATGTGGGCATTGGCCCTTTACCTTGGCTGTGAGGAGGACTTCATACAGGTGTGTGACAAACAGCATCGCAAAGGGTAGTGGGAAATACCTCTTACAACAAACACTGTGGAGGCAGCCCGACAATCTGGGGGATAATGTTCCAGACATAGGGACTGAATGTAAGTATTGCTGATATACATTTGAAGTACTGCTAATTTGACAGGATTTGTGTGGATATGGCTGTTCTGCGTAATTGTAAGTCTGACAGTGTTATGTGGTTGACATAACTCTTTCTGTAGGGCTATCCACAGACTGGCTAACGTTTGGACACTTATATTTGGTGTGTTACATGTTTTTTGTCTTTGGAAATTCAGTAGCATACTCTGAGGATTGCAGTCAGTAAACAGTAACATCCATCTGGGTTTCTGACTTCATATCCCTCAGAATGGATATGTTACAAAAAACCCTGTTACACCAGCAACTTTCTCAGTTTATAGCAGCAATATGTCAATGATGCCCCTGTGTTTGGGCCTGTCCCCCCCAAGTATGTCCGGCTTTGTCCAGATGTCATGCAGTAAGAGGTGGATAGGTATGGTGTATCATTATATAGTGACTTAATTCCTGATATCATTCCAGTGATGTATCAGACTGCCAGCCATGTTACGTGTAAGAGGCCTTATATATGAGGACAAAGCCTCGACATTCTGTGGGAGTCTGTACAGTTGGGAGGACTGTGTATTTCTGGCGATTGTTGACAGACTGTTGGGATTGTGTAGCAGTGTATTGTGAATATATTTGGCCTGTGTAGGGAGGGGGTAGATGTAAGTGTTATGGTTCCTTTTCTGCCTGACTTTGCATGCTGCCCCAGTTTCTGGTGCTCTATGAAGTGTATATGTTTGTAGGGGCAGACTGAAACATGTCCTGTACCATGGTCAGGCGTCATACTACACTGTGAATTAGGCCAGTATATGTAGGGGTAGTGCGTGAGTGGCAAACATGCTGCTGGTTTTGTTCACACAGTCCTTATACTCTACTGTTCATTTGGCTTACAAGTATGTGACTGTGCTGGGATTGGTTGTGGGTATGCACTTTCACAATTGTGTCTGTTTGTCAGTGCTGTTACATCCCTGTAGTGCCTGATACCTTTACAAATACATGTGTAATTCCCCATAGCAAATTTGGGTTATTGTTGTGTCCGTCTGACTGTAGTTTAGACAGTGCTTTGTGACATGCCTAGCAGCTCAGTGTAGTTTACCCACTGTGATGTTATGTCCAGATTTTTGTGGGATGTACTGTTGCCTGGCCCCAATATGTGTTGTGTATTTCTGACACATCAGTGGGATGATGTGAGGATTTATAGCAATAACTAGTGGGAAGTAATTGGGTTTTGGACTTGTGCTATATGAGTTAATATATTTTAGAACAGAAAGGAGGATGTTACTGAAGCATCTGTGTCAGCTTATCTACTCCAGTATTTGAGATATGTCCCTATTTTCATGGCTTCCACCCTCCACTTTGTCAGGCTTGGTCCAGATTCGTTGCACCAAGGGGTTTGGAGCATACCTCTCAACTGGCCAGTTTGTGTCAGAATGACCAGGTTTATTGCTAATATTTCTGGCCTGTTCCACACATTCCTTAATTGTATTTATCTGGTACATCAGTGTGATGATGTCAGGATTCCTGTGAGTAAGTGTAGACATACATTTCATTTTCTGAACTCAGCCTTCAGAACATGTATGCTGAAACTTATTCTGTTACTCTAGCAACATTTTGCATTGATAAGAGCAATATTTACATTATGTCCTTAGCTTTTGCCCATTGTTCCTCCATTTTCACAGCCGGAATTCTTGCAGTAAGATATTGAGAGGTATGGTGCTGAGGTATGATTCCACTACATGTTATGAGCACATATATATATATATATATATATATATATATATATATATATATATATATATATATATATATATATATATATATATTATATATGTATTATATATATATATATATATATATATATATATACACACACACACACACACACACACATATATATATATATATATATATATATATACATATATGTATGTGTGTGTGTGTGTGTGTGTGTGTGTGTGTGTGTGTGTGTGTGTGTGTGTGTGTGTGTGTGTGTGTGTGTGTGGTGTGTGTGTGTGTAGATATATATATATATGTGTGTGTTTATATATATATATATATATATATATATATATATATATATATATATATATATATATATATATATGTGTGTGTGTTTTATATATATAAAACACCCCACCCATAGGCAGCCACCACTGCACCTTCACGGCCCCAAAGGTGGCTGGGCTGGGGGCTGTGCAGGAGGGGCAGGCTGACCCTCAAAATGCTCCACATGGCCCTCAAGCTGGTGTAGCTGATCTCCAAACTCCTTTTGGAGCTCGCTACACACCAAACCCCAGAGCTGACTACAGGTGACGGTGTCCTGTCTGCGCCCGTTCCCAGGGTGGGATGGGCCCCATCCACTGAATAGGTTCCACCCAATGGTAGTGCAGGACCAGTGGATGAGGAGGTCCCAGGTTGGGTCGTAGATGTGCTGGGGCACAGTGCCACAGCCAGATGAGGCTGGACAGGCAGATCCGCTGGGATCAGCCTTCCCAGATGTGCTATGGTATTGAGGTTTTACAACACATGTTGGTTAGTCATGAACAACACATTCCAGGATTGGTTATAACAGCATGCATGGGTATTCCAATCAGCCCCATAAAATGGATTTGAAACAGTTGCATAGCAAATAGAACACATGCATATATGGAACCACAGTGGATATTATAACAGCATGCAGGTTACATTGATAGCAACAGGCCACCAATGATAGTATTTGAACAGGGAACATTAATAATCAAACGTTTATATATTTGTAGAACAATAGGACACATGTCCAAACAGTAGGTATGGTGAAAAACATACCAGTTGATATATGTGTATAGATTATTGGTGCAGATAGGGTGGTGGAGAGAGAGAGATGTCAATTAACAACTGTATAGACTTCAATTTCCCACAACTTTAATGACCATTACTCTACTCATTACTATCCAGGTATGACCTCACTTTACATCTACCTATGGCCTTGGGTTGGGCAGTGGTATGTTTGTACACAGTGTATTAATAATGCCTTTCTAAGGCTGATATGAACATTCCCTTACCTGGCAGACCTGTGGAGGTAATGTCTATTAACCCTACCTTACTGTTTCTACCCATATTCACATAGTCAAGGTTACATATGTGTACACATACTGTGTGTGTGTGTGTGTGTGTGTGTGTGTGTGTGTGTGTGTGTGTGTGTGTGTGTGTGTGTGTGTGTGTGTGCACGCGCGCTACTGCCATACTCTGCCTTGATTTCTATCGGTCACCCTGGATGTTGGCAGCAGTGACCACTAGCTGTGACAGTGTGACACTCGAGGGGCATTTATCAGAGGAGACTACTTGGTGTATGTACTTATCTTGCTGCCATTTGCAGCCTTGGGGTTGGACAGGGTTGTTGTACACAGTGTATAAGTACAGCCTTCTTATAGCTAAGATATACCCTTTTTTACCTGGCAGACCTGTGGATGAAATTTCTGTTAACACTACTTCACTGTTTCTACACATATTCACATATTCCTGGGTGAATTTATGCATACAGCTTACTAGCACTCCAGTGATTCAAACCATGCTTGTTAGTGCAAAATAATACAAGTTTGTGTTTTATCAGAATGAGCTACTGAGGGACTGCTGTTTCTTGTGTGACTGTTTTCTGCCTAATACTCTCTTGGTTGTACAATCTGACCTTGTAATTTTGACATTCATGCATGGCAGATAGTTCTTATACCATGTATTCATACTTTGACATAGTACAGTCTGGGAAACACTGGTTAACACAACATTACTGTTCAGGTATCCATCAGTAATAGGTTATAAGATGCCCTGTATAGCAGACAAAGGTTACCTCTTAGCAGTCTGTAGGATACCGAGTATAGTGACAGGGCTTTGAGTCAGTTCATGTAGGACATGTTGTTTAGACCTTGTATTCTTTTAGTAAGGTATCTCTGAGGGCATTCCAGTTATTGCATGTGTATGGACAGATTCATGCCAAACTGGGGATTATGTTCAATGACTAGCCTAATGAGGGCTGAGTAAAGGGAGACAATGACATCCCTAGAGCTAGACACAATGTTTTAAGCTGTGCAGTATAGAAGGACTTTCTTATGACAATAGACACATGCTGGTCAAAAGTTAGGCTACTGTCCACATATATTCCCAAATTCTGAATACCTGGGTCAACTCTTGGGGTATATTGCCATTGTGGTAGTTCCCTGGGGTAGATTACTTCCCAAAGGATACAGTAATGAATTGTTTTGCATTTAGTTTCAGACCATGACTTTGGCACTAGTAATTTACATATAGTTATACATTTCCAGTCTTCTCAGGAATAATTGCCATACAAGTGATCATTTTCTATCTGGTCAGGCATTATTTCCCCATTTCCAGTTGATCAGTTTTATTAACTCCAGGCTGCTTCCTAAACATGCAGTTATATTTTTGCCTTCCAAAAATTGGCTCTCCTTCTTTGCCACAATCTTTCTGCCCTATTGCAACACTTTGTCCCATATTAAATATTGAGACAATCAGTATACTTTCAGGACTACCTTACTATTCCTCTAGTCCATAGCTTTCACTCTGCTTAACCAACATATTATGTCTCTCATCTGAAAAGTAGCCATAATCAAATACCTTTCAAAGCAACACAATCCTGGAAATCACCCAAAGTTTGGGCCCATTTTTCATTCTTCCTACAGTTGGAAAATGTTTTGAAAAAATACAAATTTTTAGCCATTAGAATATATTCAAAGCCAAAAAAACACCACCTCCTATCATTAAAGTAGCATGCCTTTTGGAGAGGGCACATTACAATGACTGCACTTTGGACTCTGACTGATGACATTTTAATGACAGTCAATAAAGGCAACCTTAAAGGTATATTCTTCATTGATCACACCAAGGCTTTTAACTTGGTAGATCATACCTTACATATTCATAGCCTGTTAGACTTGGGAATCAGCCCAGATTCATGGCAGTAGTTCAGAGGTTCCCTAACTGACATTGTATTTAGAATCAAATTAGTTTCATCCTTGTATGATCATATCCCAACTTTTTAAAGTGGCTCCTCAAGGCTCCATACTTGCAGCCCTTCTTTTTTAAGTCTATATCAGAAAACTTCATTATGACCTTCTGCAATATTCAGATCTAGCCCCTCTCACTCAATCATCCAAAACAAAGTTGAAAATTAACTTTTCTGTCTTAATTTGTTGTATGAACCTAGCCTTCCACTTCTACTGAATGATAAAAAACATGCTTTTCAGTGCTCACCACAAACTGTCTAAAGCTCCACTAATACTTAATATCAAATATTGCAAGAGCACCTAAATCAAAACAACATCAAACTTCAAATATCTTGGTATGTGGCTAGATCAGATTCTCAACTTTCAAGTTCTTATACACAAATCAAAAATAATCTGGGCAAGAACAATTTCTTCCTTCCTCTCAAAACCAGGTAGATCAGCGACTGGCAAAGGGATTCTTATAGCCACAGCCTCTCACAGGTCAGTGATACAGACAATCACAAATATAATATACTGCTTCATTATCTACTATCCTCACAAGAACTGTCACACTTTTAGTAAAGCCAAATTGTTGTCGATAAAACAAAAAACATCTCCTTTGTGGGTCACTTCTCTTCATATTCCTTAACTTGGAATCATAGTTTCCAATAGCAGCAAAACTGACAACTAAAACCTCCATGTTCAGCTTACAAACTCTTTCCCAAATGATCACAATTATACAACTCCCACCCAGAAACCAAATTACAGTGCACAAACTATGCATTCTCAGTTTTAAGCCCCCATGCTTAGGGACTCTTTCCCCTGTCATAAAAAGACCTCTCCCTGTACTTTTATTTAGACGACAATCAAAAATACATCTTCCACAATGAGCATCATGGCACGTAGTTTCCATGTTCTGACCAGCATGACAGGACCACTATATCATGTTTAGCCTGTATAATTCTGTCACTTACCAAATGACGTGGACCATTACTGTTGACCAAATGTTGCCACCTTGCCATTGCTGCTGTGTACTGTAACTGTCACAGCCCTAGCAAAGGCTCTCACTGATTGTGCATCATGTGGCTCCTGATAACTATTGTTGCCTTCTGCTATTGCCTCTTACAGATGGTGGAGTGCAGCCATGTAGTCTCAGTGTCAATCATACTTACTCTTAATCATGTTATGAAGCATGGCACATACCACAAATGTTTTGCTGACTGTCACTGGGAATATCCTGGTAATTAAACCATATCTTCCTCAGCCCAAATGAGCATTCAGTGAAGTTATGCGCCTGAGCATGAGCAATGTTGGAGTGCATTACTGCCACAATTTCTGGGTTGTGTATAGTGACATAAGCAAGGGATCAAGGGGATAGTCAGTATCACCTGCAAAACAAAACATAATATTTTTTGTGGGGGGAGGGGATTGGCTGTATGCATAGTGTATGGCTGTCTCAACATTTTTATCCAGGTTGTGTCAGAACTTACCATCTAGATGGCTGATAGAAGCACTACATTCAAAGTAGACATATAGGACAGATGTATGTCATGTCCAGAAATTATGTGAACTATCAGGGTGGCCCTTGCCTCACCCCATCACACACACATATTGAAAATTGTCCACTGTCCATCACAGACTATTTGGCAGTTCAAGGAATGGTATCCTTTCCTATTGGTATCACTCTGTGATTGCGAGACAGGTGAACACTTATTACCACAGGACTGCAATTTATGGCACCCAGTACTTTGGTGATGTGTGCAATATTGAAGAAGCCACACTCCACTGCAGTTATGATGATTTGCATTCACTCTTCTGCATGCAGCATTATCATATTAATTAAATTACTGGTTATTTGTGAGGCAGATCCCTCAAAATATCCAAAGAATCCCCATTAGGTCGCTGAAAGCTTCCTCCTTGTAGTTAAGATGCTAAGAGCAACACATACCTCAGTAACCATGGTACTCAAAAGAATATACACTACCACAGATTCAGTATGTGAATAAAACATATTGTCCAGGTTTCTGATGACATTTTGATCCACTCAGCAGTGACCACTATTTGGTCTACAGTTAGGAAGTGGTGGGTCAGCCACTTTCTGTATCATTTAAGAAACCTAAGCCTGTGAGAATGCACAAGGGAGCAGTACTGTCAGTGGCTAACACAATTAAATGTGAAACCTAAGCCTGTGAGAATGCACAAGGGGTCAGTACTGCCAGTGGCTAACACAATTAAATGGGAAACCTACGCCTGTGAGAATGCACAAGGGATCAGTACTGGTTAACACAATTAAATGTGAAACCTAAGCCTGTGAGAATTCACAAGGGATTGGTACTGCTAATGGCTAACTCAATTAAATGTGAAACCTAAGCCTATGAGAATGCACAAGGGATTGGTACTGCTAATGGCTAACACAATTCAATGTGAAAACTAAGCCTGTGAGAATGCACAAGGGATCAGTACTACTAATGGCTAACACAATTAAATGTGAAACCTAAGCCTGTAAGAATGCAAGAGGGGTCAGTACTGCCAGTGGCTAACACAATTAAATGTTGCTGTGGGTAAATGGCTGCAATTATAAGCATAACTGCAAGCAGTAATGCTGACATTTTTGGCATGCATTCAATTTATATAAAGATGAGCAAAATGTTACACAGGCATACTTGCTGATTGCTATAAATTGCAACATTTGTTATTCTCTTTATTTAGATGTCATTATGCACTCAGTTGCTTGCACTGCATCATTTCCATGTGTTTATGCACACTTTTGCATCTGATGCATATTGCAATGTGTAGGATGTTGCATGACTGCACTGCTAATATTTATAAACTGGCATTTCAGTGCACATTGCTTAGACCCATGCAAAAGGCCTTTGCAAATTATTGTTTATATATTCCACCTTAAAAGCTACACTTATTAGAGATGATATAACATTACACATAGTTATTCCTTAGCAATAAATGAACAAAACTATGTGGCACAAGTGCAAAAACTACAAAATAAAATGAGAGGTATGAAGTTCAAACCAACAGCATATGGTATCATGTGATCATCAGCAACTCTCCATATTAGCCTTGATAATTATAATTGAAGACAGCAAACACCTCTATATCTTTTGACTACTGTTTTATGTAACATTATTCTATCATTTCAGATACTGTCTTGCATACTCTATGGCTCACATTACAGTTTAAGCAGTCTGCTCTGCCTGTTTTAATACTGTTAATATTCTGTTCATGCAAATGTCATAAACATGGGTTAGGCATAATTATTATAACCCAGTATGTTTTATTAGTTTATGAGAGTGTGAATATTGTAGTAGTTAAAAGGTTTGGGATCAAATGGCCATGAGTAAGTAAACTATTACACAACACTGCAGATTTAGAAAGCTTTAGTATTTACATTGGCTCATTTTATTTCAATTTCAACTAAATTTACTTATTTGCATGAATTAGTTTTACAAGAGATGCATCTCCTGTATTTGTTGCAAGTATGTTATAGTACACACCTAATTACATAGTACTCATACAATTCAAAATCAAGGATAAGTAGCTATGTCAAGGTAAATGTACCATGTACTGTACATTATCAGGTTAATGGTTACTTTGGGCTTTAGCAAGTATACGCCCTTGTAAGAAATGGGATTGCTAATGAGTTCAAAATCCGTCTTTTATTGTATTTACTTTAGTGCAATAATGGGATATTTGCTGTGCACGCTAAACCACAACATATTTATTTGTATTGCTAGCAATGCATTGTCCCTCTGGAAATAAAATGAAAATGTCAGTGTCTGAGGAACACCTGAAGTAAATCTGCTTGCCTCCTCTTGGGAAAGATAGTTAGAGAAATTCTGCTCCAGGATTCCTTACAAGCAGGCCTGGAAGACATATGCTTTCTCAGTCCAATGGAACAGAATTTTTTTTATAATTTTCTGTCTTTTTATCTTTTCCTTCATATCCAGGATTCTTCTAAAGTTTCAGAAGGACTTTCCAAAGATTGTGACTCCATTTTGCCTCAGGCAACAGTGGTTCTCCCTTGTTTTGAAACTAGGCAAGGGTGATTACTACAAGCTTCCCCCTAGACTGGATTTACTCAGAGAATGCAGGAGCTCTTTGATACACCCCTCTTAAGTTGACTGCCTGGAGGATTCTTTTTTAGGTACCTTTTTTCTGAGGCTGTGTAGCAGATAGTGATGAAGGCAAAACAATCTGCTACTAGAAAATCATGTATGTCTAAGTAGAAAAGATTTACTAGTTAGTGCTACTCCAAGGACCAGGACCCTTTTCAGGCTCAGCTGCCTCTGGTTCTTCGCCCCCCTGCACCATCTTACTCATCTGTGCTAACCCTAATTGTAGCCCTAAACCTACCCTTGCCACAAACCCTATTCCCACACATTGTGTTACTATTAACGCTTTCCCTGATAGTACCATTACAAAAGACAAAAGGGCACAGAATGCAGACAGCACAAAACATGTACTTAACCTTAAGTGCTCATATACCTGCATGTCCACAACTGCAATAACACAGTAACCATGTTTTTATTCAAACATTAATTTTCCTGCACCTTCAATTTATAAAACTAAATTCAACCATATGTGATTCACTCAAATGAGCATTCACTCATTTCTGCATGCTTTCTTTTTTTTACACTTACAAAAAACCTTTCTACCAAATGTGATTCAACATTTTGACTACACCCATATACTTGCATCTATATTTATATCTCTATCCATCTATCTGTGGATGCTTGTAGTTTGGTTGAATGCCCATTTTACTGAATGACAAATCACACTGTTGAAAAGATTGAAATCCCAAAGTAATTGAAAGACTTACACCGGGATTCATGAAGCTCGGTGCAAGGACAGCGTTAGCCTTGCACCGAGCGTGCGGCATAGAGATGGCGCAGCAGCACCATATGCATATTAATGAAGGCACATTGCCACACTGTCCACGTACACAGGAAACGTGCGTGAGTGCAGGGGGCATGTTTAAATGCTGCATTGAGGCGTGAACATGTCGGCTACAGTCGCACAAACTAAAATACTGACTAGTACAGCCTGCCTCTAATGGTAATCACTCCTGTCAGTGCCTGTGGATACTGAAATGTATGCAAAGTATACAAGAGAGTTCTGAGAACACTAAAATGAAATCACAGGAGTAAACACAAAAACACATAGCTGAATGTTAAAAACCCTGTGTCCGTATTTCATTGTAGTGTTGATTTTTATACCAAGTGGAAGCAAAATGCAGTGTGTTTGCATGCCGCTGTCCTTTGCTAAGCCTAGCCCAATGGTCAGAGCATTCACTTAATATTTGTCCATTCACGGTCCGAGTCATCCTTGTCTGGATGGCCCAAAGATGAATGGGTATTACCTGGGTCAACCTACCATGGCATGAAAGATAAGTATTTGTGTGTACCTATGTGCGTGAAGTACAGCATGTGGAAGACCAAATATGCTAGGGTTGTCCTCGCAACCATATTGGTGCCAGAGATATGTAGAGTACACAATGTGTGCTGCTGCCTGTGCCATGGGTCAGCAACCAGAGAAGGGATGGATGGCATGTTGGTGGAATTTGGGGGAGGTGATGGATAATGTAATAATTTGCCACGGGGATACTGGATCGGATGTACAATAGGTGAACTGGAGATGCACAAGGGAGCAGTGGGTGAATCAAAAAGGAAACCAAAGAACATACATTCACATCCCCAATACACCCTGACAGGCCATACTGCAGAACACAATCCCACAAACATATGAACATTAAAATGTGCCATACACATGTACAGAAAAGGTACCAGCTCACACCCACATAATGGTCTGGCCTGAACTGAGCCATCCAACCCCTACACATCTGGATACATAATTGAATACCCATCATCCCCTCCACAGCACCCCCCCCCCTTGTTGAACGTCCACCAAAACCACCCATACTCAGGCTGCTATCTTGGGCCAGCCATATCTGCACATAGTATCCCCAACCCACATTTAGCAGGCAATCTCACCCTAGGCAGTCTCAGGCTTGCAAACTAGGTATCCCATGCATGTATAACCCTCCCTCATTTTCATATAGCCAAAAGAATGGGAGTCATTGGCATCCACAATTTTTGGACATCCCTCATGGGATAAGTGTCTGTTCTAAAGATTAGACTTGGTGGCACAACACAATGTCCAGCCCCGTAGACATCAGGACACAAGTTGCATTAGCAGTTGTTGCCCACAACCCTGCTCAGCCTCCAGCCGGTCCTGCATAACCTATGACTCGGGATTAAACACCTGACCGTGATGCATGTCTCCCCATGTGCATTATCGGGAATATATACTTTTCACATGTTCCCTAGAAGCTTCCCCATAGCCATCGTCCAAATAGTACACATCCACAAATTGTATACCCTGTCCAGGTTCCACGTCATAATGATGCACACAACACCTGTATACAAATGGTACACGTCCCTCCCGGATGCAGGTGTTCACATACATGGCCACGTACAACCCCAGATATGTAGTCATACATCTATAAATGTGCATACTTATGTACGCATAGCTACAGCTACACATCACACATACATGCATATAAGTAGTTGTCAAGTATGTGTGTTATTTATAAATATGTATACTTGCAAATGTATACATATGTCTCTCAGAAACATATGAACATTAACATGTACTATACATATGTACATCAACCGACTGTCACATTTGTTGCCAGTAGTGTGGAATGCCTGTAGTAAAATCATATATTCTAACTACCATCCATGCAGAATGTACCACGGATGGTGCAGTGGTCAAACTGGTGACTAAGGTGTTTCTGTTCCTGAGTCCAAACCATGCAAGGGCTGCTAATTTTATATGCTGCCCAGAATAATGGCCGCCGGATATAGAGTGATTAAGTAAATTACAAGCTGACGTAAGCGGTTATGTGCAGTGGTAAATGGCGGTTATTCAACAGTATGGGAAATGTAAATAAGTGTGTAGGTGTATATGCATGTGTATGTACAGACATATATATATATATATATATATATATATATATATATATATATATATATATCCATGAAGAATGAACATGGTCACAATAAAGCAGTCATAACGAATGTGAAGGGAAACAGCAGCAGAACCCCCCGTATTATTTAGTGCTGTCATATCAAGCTGGCCAGAGGTGAGCAAACCTCCTACATCTCCAACCACAGGTAGGATGCTAACAGTGGGACTAACTTTGTCCACGTTCTAAGTCCGACTTTCAAACAGGTACAGGACAGTCCTAGTCTCCATTTGAATGACCCAAAAACCGGAAGACTAATTGAACACACTGACCATTATATAAACGTATGTCCCAGGACTATAAGGTTGGGACGTCTGAATATACTTGGAGTGAGCAAATATACGGGACATGTCTAGACCAGTAGGGAGTGGTGCATGTGCAGTGGTATGGTTTATTTCTGACCGGAGAATGGATGACTGCTGTGTTAGTGATGTTTTGCTGCGTTTGTTCTGGTAACTATGAACCATGGGTATACATGCAAATGAAGCAGCACAGCAATAGTGTAATGGTTAGAGCATCCACCTATTGAGTAGACATTGCTGGTTCGACTGCAGCACACACCATTTATAAAGCGTAATCCGTAAACGAGTATATCCTGCTAATTTTATGCTGTATAATGATATAATACAATTGAAATGTGAACTGGGGTGACGTATCACAGTAAGAATGCAGAAGGTTTTTGCGTGATGGGAAACGGCGGTTAAATGTGGCAAAATGGAAAACCGCTGCTAAAAAGTGTTGTGCTCACCCTTTGTCCAATGGCCCTTGTTGTGCCCAGCAACACAATAAACCGCCTCGGCCAGGCTCGACGCCAGGACCCAACACACCACAACCAATGTGATTTACGACTAAGCCATGGCAGTTATACCTAACTCTGATGTTATCACAAACATAGCAGACAGCACAGTCATTCAACAGTATGAGCAAAGTAATTAATCATGTAGATGTATATGCATACGTACGTACAGATATTATATATATATATATATATATATATATATATATATATATATATATATATATATATATATAATTCAAGTTCAGGTTCAAGTTCGACTATAGCACATATCACATGGGGTAATTGGCTAGGCTTAAAAATGTCCCACAAAGGCAATTAGCCTAGTACTTATCTATGAACCTATATAGGGGTGGGAGGTTGACATAATGGTTAAGGTATTTGCCTTATAAACCAAAGGTGCAGGGTTTGATTCTCACATGGGGTAATTGGCTAGGCTTAAAGATGGCTCACAAAGGCAGTTAGCCTAGTACTTATCTATGAACCTATGAATCATTTTCCATGTGGAATGAATGTTGTTCTGCTATAAAACTGACATAATAACATGTAAAAGTGAACTTGAGTATCGCATGTGACTTTTAACCAGATCCTTTCAATCAAAGTGGTACTGTCATAATGAATAAGGCACAAGTAAGCACAAATAAGCGTCAGTAAACATATGTAACACACAGTAAGCATATGTGAGTGCGCTTGCGTGGGTGTAAGCAGCGCCCAGCATAGGAAGTGTATATAAGTATGTACAGATGTAAGATATATATATATATATATATATATATATATACACACACACACACACACACACACACACACACACATACATATATATATATATATATATATATATATATATATATATATGTATACACATATATATATATATATATATATATATATATATATATATATATATATATATATATATATATATATATCTTTATATATGTGAAGAATGAACGTTGTAACAATAAAGCATAGACAAGGGATGAGAAGGGAATCAACAGCAACTATAGTATTACAGAATGCTGTCAGCGTATGTCATAACAAGCTGGCCAGGAGTGAGCAAAGCACTGCTACTCACATCACAGGCAGGGTTTTTACAGTGGGAGTAACATCGTTGAATTGCTAAGTCTACTTTACACACAGACAGAGAGTAGTCCCTGCTGGGAATACCAAAAATTATAAGGCGCATTTGGGCGTCCGACCATTAGACAAGCAAGGGCAGGTATGTTCAAAGACTAAATGGTGGGAGAGCCTGAGAATACATGAGGGGGGACAACATATGTGTAGGGCCCCTAATGCTCTGGAGAGGGCAATGTTTGGAGATGTGTCATGGCTGCGATAATAAGTCGATATTGGAAGTTACGCGTGTAAGTTGAACATGGGTGGAGTGGAGGAACTATGGGTAGGAAATTATGGATCCAAGCATGCCAGGGATGGATGGCCCGGTTTTAATTGGACCACCCCATGAGGTCAGCGAGTTCGTAATAGGTATATATGCATACACACATGCAGTCACCAATATATAGCAGTACATTCACTGTAACACATGCATTCCATTGTAGACATAGATAACAGGAATGTGCACATACAAACATCAACAGTAGATGGAATAATAGGCTGTGCAGAAGAGGGACGGAACAAAACTGCTAAAACACAGAGGTGTATACAGTGTCCAAAGTCAGTGCTGTGCTGACGAGAATCAAATGTGAGGGCTTCCCCACACGTGGAATCATTTCTGTGATCTGCCCGCTATGGCAACGCCAAGTACTAAACCTGTCTATTTGTAAAAGAAATACGCTGAACACGTACAAAATTATGTTCCCATGTGTAACGTGTACGTTACCACATAGTCATACATATTAATGAATTGTAGTGTCATGTTAACGGGAATATGGATGTAATGAAGTATAGAGTCTAATCTTGCCATAAACACATGCGTGTTCCATGTGGGGCAACCCAATAATTGCGAATAGTATTCCTTCGGTCGCTCACGTCACCAATGTTTGTGGACTAAACGTATGGGAGTTCTGAGGATATGTGGAGTGAGTAAACTGATGGGATGGCTCTATAGGAGTAGGGAGTGGCCAGTGTGTAGTGGTGTTGATACACTGCAAATCCGGCAGGAGAATGGATGACAGCAGTGTTAGGGAGGCATTGGGGTGTGTGTTTTGGGAACCATGAGCCATGGGTATATGGGTATGTATGCATATGGAGCAGCACAGCAATAGTGCATTCGTTACAGCAACCCCCCTAACCAACAGAAATTCTCATACCGAATCCCACTGTATCACATTCCAATTACCATCGTAATCCATACATGAACATATTGCGACATCTGTCTACTGTATAACCTGCTAAATATCGATTACAAGATAACTGGAGTGAAGTGTCAGTGTCATAATGAATAAGGCACTAGTATGCAGGTGAAGCATATACAAACACCATTACGTATGTGTAAGTGCGTTTGCACGGGGTATGTATTGGTTTGCAGACACACACACACACACACACACACACACATATATATATATATATATATATATATATATATATATATATATATATATATATATATATATATATATATATATATATATATATATATATATATATATATATATATATATATATATATATATATATATATATATATATATATATATATATATATATATATATATATATATATATATATATATATATATATATATATATATATATATATATATATATATATATATATATATATATATATATGGTTGCAGACATGTGTGCGTTGATATACAGCTATTATAGGAAACAGCACACAGGAATGACATATGTTCACAGGCTATGCCAATGGAAGTGAGGAGCCCAGGCATGAAACATGTAACACGTAGCATGCCCTTCCACCCTCCCCCCCCAGCCAGACATGGGAAACATACACGCAAACAATGTAAAGAGTCCACTGCTCCCCAGACCACAGGCAGGATACAACCGGGGGGGGTACATAATGCACCCGTGGATTGTAAACTTGGAACACAGACTAGAGCGTCCCTTGCGGTACACCCCAAAATTTGCACAAACCAAATAAAGGCGATAGACCAGCCATTTTGTCTGCAGTGTATACAGACTCGGAATACAAGGGTGGCTAACCCTGATGACCCATGGGCTGAGCAATTGTATGAAATGGGTCCCGTGAAGTGGACAGTGAGCAGCATGTAGTGGTGTGTCCAGAACAGACCAGGACCCAGAGTAAGGATGGGTGTTGTTGAGGAGGCGAGGGTGGGGGAACTACGGGTAGCTACTTATGGGTCTGGGTGTGCAGGTGTTGGCTGATGTGGGCCTATATGGACAGCCCTAGGGGTACAAGCGAATGTGTTCATTGGGCAGAGGCGTCAGCCAATGAGCAGCCACACCCACTGCGAGACCCCCTAAAGCAAAGTGTAATCTATATGGCAAGGAACGGATTAACCAGATGTAGATGTATATATGTACAGGTATGTGTGTGTATATCTACCCATAGCAACATAGAGATATGCCTCTACCTAACCGTAGTACAAATGTATACATACAGAGAAAGAATACAGATACATACCCACATATAAACATATACATAAGTAGACAACCATAGACCCATATGTTGTTAGATTTTTATATATATATATATATATATATATATATATATATATATATATATATATATATATATATATATATATATTTATATGTATAGACAGCAAGATATAAATATACATGTATGCATACATATACAGATATATCTGTATATATATGTGACAGTAAAAATACACATGTATATAGCTAGGATATGATACAGCAGTTATGAGTAATGTATGTTCACAGGCCGTACATATGGTGGTGGGAGGTCCAATAAACAAATGTGTAACACGTAGCATCACCCCCCCAACCCCCAGCTAGGCCAGTGAGACATACAGACACAAAATAAAGGTAAACACACCACTGCTTCCCAGACCACCGGCAGGATACTACCAGTGGGAGAGATCTGAAAGGTCTAATCTTGAAACATAGACATTGATGTCCCTTGTGGGACACCAAAAATTAATGATCGGAGCCAGTCCCGGTAATGATTTATCAAACCAGGCTGTAGATGTACATGGACCAGTAGGTTGTGCAAGCCTGATAACCCATGGGTCGACACAACGTACAACATGTGTCCCGACACGGGGAGAGTGGGCAGTGTATAGTGGTGTGTTTATACCCCACCTGCACCCACAGTAAGGATGAGTGTTGTAGAGGAGTGGCAGGTGGGAGAACTATGGGTATGTGATTATGGGCCTAGGCGTGCAGGTGTTGGCTGGCAAAGCCATATTAGGACCGCCCCAGGGATGTAAGTAATATTCCCATATGGGCATAGTTGACCCCCATACCTCCCAACCCCTAAGAGCACATCCACTGGATAGGCTGTAAACCATTGGGGGAACACACAGGGACCATACCATTGAACTGTCCCCGATTACCAGGGACATCCCTGATTTCGACTCAGATTCTAACTCTGTCCCACCTAAACCCTCCTAGAACTAATGATATTAGGAGGAAAAGTGGTGGATTACAAGTAATGAATAATGACAACAATTAAGAGTCATAAACAGCATATACCTCAGACAATGTGTATGAATACATATGCTCTGGGTCTGTCAATGTGTCAGGTTAATAGCACCAATAATTTAAATGTGTCCCTGATGTTGTTATGCCGTGTTTCTGATTCAGTCTTCATTTTTCCCCAATTGTATGAGAGGTCTGATAGGGACAGAAAGCACATATTCCACTGACTACCTTAGAAATATGATAGAATAATAGGTATACAGTAACATGACTCGGCTGACGGATGTGGGTCCCAAAACCCAATTACTTGTCTGTATTGAAGAGTCTCATTTCCCACGTATCAGCCAGATGGGTGCAGATTGTAAAAGGAACACACAAGTAATATGAATAAAACACTGGACAGGCCGCTGATTTTGTACAGTCGAACGGCATGCTGTCACCTAATGGGCAGCCATTCCCAATACTGTAGGCATGTAGTCCAATGTAATAGACATCACAAGGTAATACTGTGGCCCTCGCTCCCACCCAGGGGTGTGAGTGTCAGATGCAAGCACCAATGTCAGTGCATTTGCAAGTGTGGGAGCAAGCGGATGTAAGTCTGTTTGGCCACCAGTATGCGAGTATTACACTGGTAAAGCAATGTAGTGGCAAACTGAGTGTAAGAAGCTGTAACCAGAGGTTAGCATTGCATAACACCATGCAAACCCATGCATAAACGCTCACAACTGCTTTAATGTGCCTTAATCCCTCCGTATCCAATGGCCTTGTTCTGCCCTGCGACAAAATAAATGGCCTCTGCAAGGCTCGGAACCAGGACCCTGCACACACAGGTAATGTGATTTAACAATATGCCATGACAGATATACAGACATCGGACCTTACCACAATCATATCATACAGCACAGTCATTCAACAATATAGGAATGTATTCCATCATGTAGATGTATGTGTGAGTATTTTTGTCCAGCATATAGGTACATACATATATAGAGATGTATCAAAAACATACCATGTGACAACAAAGCATTACAAACAAGTGAAAAGGGAAAGACCAGTGATGCCTGTATTATGTAGTGGTGTTGTCCTATGTAATATCAAGACTCCCTCAGACAGATATGTGTCAGTCCTACATGTAAACAGTTGTACATTAGCCGTTTACATTACTCTGTGCATGTCATGTACATTAACACAACAGTACCTGTCCAATCATTATGTGAGAACAGTCCTCTTGCAAGGTGCTGTGTGCAACATCATCATCATGATAAAGGTAAATGGGGTAACCATAGAGGGACTAGTAGTGTTGTGTGTACAATGGGGTCATCCGCATCACGTGTACCTGGAACATTTAGGAGTGATGTGCATACCAGGATCGTGCGCCTGAGGGACAGGGGTGAGGATAACAGGAGTATGTTGTGATGCATATTAGAAAGGTTACATGTGTCCAGTGGGTACAAGTTTAAAATGGACAGCTATGTATGGGGCAAATGTTGTCCTAGGAACCAATTGGCCTTATGTTTCTGTAGGGTGAGAGTGGGATGTGGAGGAAGGAGAGTAGGTATGCCCGTGGAGGATAGGTAGGGTAGGATCACACACAAGACAGCATACAGGGTTGGTATATGTGGGGGGGGATACACCTCAGTCAGGGAGGGGTGTTTGGCATTCACAAGCCCATGGGAACAGTGAGACGGAGGTCCCCAGCCATATGCAGCCACCACTACACCAAAACAACTGCAAAGGCAGCAGTGCTGGCGGCTGTCCAGGAGGGGCGACCTCACCCTGTAAATGTGACACTCCACCCTTGAGCTTGCATATCTGGCCTCAAAACCCCTTATTGAGCCTCCAACGCACCATGTGTGGGACCACACAACAGTGGACATGTTCCTGTCTGGCCCTGCTCCCAGGGGGACAGGCCCCATCCTCAGGGGTGGTACCACCAGAAGTTGGTGCAGAGCCAGCAGAGGTTGAGGTCAAAGTCTGAGCCCCAGATGTGCTGGTGCCCAGTGCCATGGTCAACTGAAGTGGGACAGGAGGTTCTGCTGTGACCTCCAAACCCATGCAGCCTATGGTGTTGCAGTTAAAACACAGATATGGCTTACTAATAGACAACAGCATTCAGGATCGCTTACAACAGTATGCATAGATATGACAATCAACCCAACACAACAGATGGTATACATTTGCAGAGGGAGCACGACACATGCATATATACTGCATGACATCTGTACAAAGTGTAGAAGACATGTGACTGCAGCTATGAACAGTGGCCCATTATTGGCTTACCACTGAAAACCCCAGACAGTGTCTGTCATGCCACTGTTTCAAGTGACATATGTCCAGTCAGGGATACGATGCAGTAACGCATCCCTGGCAGCAGTCATCACACTATACTCCTGCTGTGCACAGATGTATGTTCAGTGTGTAACACTGGAAACAAATGATTCCACACACTGAACAGTCCACAGATGGCCCATACAGATGGGGGTCCCTCACGAACAGAGCACTGTCATGTCTGTTATAAAACATGCAGAATAGCCATTATCACACACAGCATGTTAAACAGGCAGTAGTCTCAGTGAAGCATAGCTACACTTACATGCTGCAGTCATGTCTGGCACATCACCCTCCTGTCCTTAGGCTATTTCCCACTGTGTATGATGTTTGAGGAACATCCAGATATCATCTGTGATGCCGTTTCCAAACACCACATCCAGGTACCACTCACAACGACTGTCATGGCCAAACACCAACATGCTGTTCCTAGAGATTGTACTGTGTTTATCATGTGAATGGCTATGGGAACATCATCGCAGCTGTTCCACATGCAATCAGCTAGAGGAGGACTGCAATAGGTGCAGAGGCCATCACCTGACCATGTCCATCACTTACAATACACATCTGCCAGAGAGTGTGTGGGAGGGACAGACAAAGTACATCAGAGAAGGGCTTGGAGACTAAAACTTAAGCATCGTCTGTCACACACATACCAGTACAGGGGTCAACGACCTGACTGACTAGTCATTACTATTACAAGTGCATGCAGTTACTACATGTGCCATAAAGCTGACATGTAGCTGTGCTGTAAGAACATATATGTGTGTTGGTGAGAGACATTGCAACAGAGATATAGTAGATATACATTAAGTGTAGCACACATGGTTGTTCACGTGAATGGATGCCATTGTCACCACAACCACACTCTCTAATGGACTCGCATTGACACTCTTTGTCAGGGCCACAAATACACTCCCTAACTACTTAGTTTGCCACACTGCAGTAATGCACAGGTACTACATGCACCACAGGGGATATCTGGAGGTTCTATGGGCTAGGAGATGTGAACATGTTTGCCATCTGTTGGTATGCCAATGGGGGTTATACTGGGAGTGACTGTGGTTGGGAGCATCATAACCTACATGCAGACACAAGGTGCCAGTACTGACATGCAGGTATGCATTGCTTCATGGGTGTGTAGTGGTTGGCTGTGCAAGATGGCTGTACAAGGCTGGATGAGGGGTAATCCATGGCATTGCACCACCTGACAATGGTGTGCAGTGTGGTACAGGGGTTTAGTGTCTGCAATGTCCCACACAGATGGGTACTGCATGACCTGCCCTGACATTCTGGTTAACATTGTGTATGGCCATAGTTTTGCAATGCATGCCATGTCTGTGTTTGATAGTCCTTGACATGGATATTGCCTGGGATGTGCATGTCCCACAATACTGTACAGTGACATGTACAGGTATACCTGGCATGGCAGGCACATGTTGTGTACACAGACTGTTATCCTCCAATATGCCAATACTGGCCTGGTGTGTTGAAACCTGCTTATAGTCAGCAGGTCGACCCTGCACCTGCATTGACAGCATGATACAGGTATTCCCTGGTATCAATGGTATCGGTCCATACGGGGCACATATGTACGGCATTGTATGACCTCTGTGAATCACATTTGATGGCACCACATATGTTGCAGTCATCCAGTGGGGAACATAGTGAAGGCACATTGTCCGCAATTATGTGCCTATTGTACTGCTGTACAGAGTGCCATGTTCTCTGCAGCCGACTGCAATTACACCATGCCTACTATCTGTCATCAATGTGCATGGTACTAGCAACATAGCAGAATATCCTAGGCAAGTGTGTTTGTGTATGACACATGGGTTCAGGAAATATACCTGGTACTAGTAGGGTTGCATACTTTGTTCACCAGGCCTTTTGCCAGATGTAGGGGTATGGCTTGCCAACACAGTCCCGTGGCTGACTGACATCTGTACGCCTCATGAGGTGGGCATTGTGTCATAAGACGGATACCATATATGAATTCTACAAGATCTGCCCCCCAACAAGTCCAGTGGTTAGACACTCACAGCCTCCCCCACACAGGCTCTGACAGTCAAACACACACACCTGCCATGTCCTGGATTTGAACCCCTACCTACCTAGTGTATCACACTGCAGTAATATGCATTTACAGCACGCGCTACGGAGAATACCAAGTTACAGCAGTCCTAGAGGTTTATTTCTAGGTGTGTGACATCAGCAGAATTGCCAAAGGTGAGTATATGACTTGTACGGAGTATGAGTACTCTAAAAGCATTGGTCTGTCCTCACACACACACACACACACACACACACACACACACACACACACACACAGTTGGCAAGTCTGGGATTACAACACTGTTGTAACTACTCTATCACACTACAGCAATACACAGTTACAGAACGCACAATAGAGACTACTGGTCTATGACGTTCCCAGAGGTGTATTTCTAGGTGAGTTACATCAGCAGCATTGCCAAAGGTGAGTATATGATTTTGTATGGATTGTGGGTAGCCTATAAACCATTTCTCTCTACACAGTCTGAGACAGATAGATGAGCACACATTCACAAACACAATTGGCAAGTCTGGGGTTAGAACTACTACCTAACTAGTATAACACTACAGCAGTATGCAGTTATGGGACACACCATGGAGATTACTGAGCTACAGCTCTCCCAAAGGTGTATTTCACAATGGATGACCTCAGCAGGCTTGTCATAATACTGCTATGGGGAGGGCAGTGTGTGCATGGGCCATAACCCAGTCATGTAGGGGTTGACATGCCACATGTGGGTGCACATGGGGCCATATGTCACAGGTACGTGTATACAACTACTAGATGAATACTTCCCTGTACAGTCATGTTTCACAGCTGACATGTGCACAACATAGTCTGACATGCTGACAGATTCAGGTGGCTAGTATCTGCAGTGAATGACATCTGCACCTCATGTGTTTGGCTGTGTGCTGGATGGGACAGGCCCAGATGGCTCCTTGTCACAGTCACCCTCTTCCACACATCTATGTCCATCTACCTTTTACGTATTATAGTGTGTTGTCCTTACATATATGCCTGTATTCCAATCCACTGTGTGCAAGGCTGGCGTGGTGCATACTGACATGTGTCTGCACTAAGAACTGCGACCACCAGATATGTCCAGACCACTGGTGTTTGCAGACATGGCCTTCATGTGTTTAAGTGTGTGAGCATGCCCAGTATACCATTCAGTATGTTGTTGACTGACATTGCCTTCATACCTTCAAGTGTGTGAGCATGCCCAGTATGGCCATCTATATTGCATGTGTTACATGTCCAGGTAGTCTGTACTGTGGTGCTGATCTTTGTGTTGTACACCGACAGGTAGCATGCTGTGTCTGCAGGGTATCGATTGGTCATGTGGCATTGACTGTTGCTACATTTCTGCATAGCAGGGGGAGGCACCTGACTGTATCTACATTCCTACACAGGAGCGGGGGGGCACACCTTACTGTTGCTGTAAGTGTACTTTGGATGGGGGGGGGACAACTGACACTTGTACAAATTTGCTAGTACTGTACTGGTATGTCAGGCACTCCATTTCGGTGTGTAGTCTTACCCATTGTGCTGGCTAGAGGCATACCAGTGTACTACAAATGTTAGCTTTAATTACCAACATATTAGTTTCTGACTTCCTAGCCTTCACAACCTACATCCAACTTCCTGGCCTGCTGTAGTCTGTCTGTGTGGGTCTGTGGGAGGGGTTACCCATAGGGCAAATTCAGAGGCCATAGTACACCATTTGTTTGTGTCGGTCTACACCTGTCCAGCTGGTTGAGACTTGTGTGGGTCTTATGGACACACATGACGCTCTGCCCATTACCTGCAGTGGGTTTTGTCACCCTGTGTAGTACTGGCTACTATGGTGACTCCAGTATGTGTTACAGATGTCATAGTGCCACTATGGGTGTCTACTGTCTGCTGCCTTAACATTCGGCCACCCAATTCCCTTGCATGCTCACATCCATACCATAGCTACAGGTACCAACACATTCTACTACATTTGGCAATTGGTAGGTTGATTGACTTACCTTGAGGGTGTACCAGACTTGAGGATGGTGCTGGAGGGCTGCCTATGTCAGATGCACATAGTACACTCCCTATACATGGCTGCGTACAGGTAGTGTCATGTTTGGCATCCCTTTTACTGTCTGTGCGAATCAGAGAGGGTGATATTCCCTGGGTCCCTACTGTGTCAGTGCATATGCTATTCGTTGCCTCTTTGCCAAGACCAGGTCATACTGGGCACGCCTCCTTCCACCTACTGGGTCAGGCTCAGGTTGTTCCTCCTCTGAGTCAATATGTGCCTGTACAGGCCTTGGCATTGGTGGGGAGCTGTGTGGCCCTGCCCCATGCTGTTCCTGCTGCAACTGTTTCCACAGGATCATATTGTGTAGCATAGCACATACCATAACAATTTGGGTGCATGTATCTCCACCGGATGTGTCCAGACACCGGAACCGTGACCTGAGCATCCCAAACACATGCTCTATTATATGTCTGGCCTGTGCATGTTCCTCATTATGGCATTGCTGTTCAGGTGTGTGTGCATTTCTGATGGGTGTCATCAGCTACGTCTCCAGTGGGTACCCAGCATCCCCCACTAGGTGACCATAGGGCATGTCCATATTGGCAAAGTTGTGGTACAGCTGCATCAAATGCCATATTTCTGAATCGTCATAGCTTCCAGGGCAGCCAGCACACACATTCATTATAATGCCCTGGGCATCACATATGACCTGGCAGTTGATGGAGGGGATGCCCCTGCTGTTGATGTAGGCCCTACCCTGCTCACTGGGTGGTGCTTTAATGCATAAGTGCATGCAGGATATAGCACCTACTACCCCAGGGTAGTCTGCTATTTGGTGGAAGAGATGCATATTGCTGGTCAACACCTCACATGTGTTGAGGAAATATGCATGCTCACTGGCATGTGCTGACATGGCATCCAGGAACTGGTGGAATACTCTGGATGCTGATGCCTGTGAGATCTCCATGATATCCCCAGTTGTGCTTTGGGAGGTACCTGTGGCTAGTATACCTAGGGCTACACATACCTGGGTATCCACTGGGATGGGTTCCCCTTGGCCTGTTTGATGTGTCAGGTGTGGCCGGCACAGCTCAACAATCTGCTGTAGGAGGTGTCTGTCCACCCTATAGCACTCCACTATCTCCAGCTCATGTAGCCTCTGGTAGGTTACCCTGAGTCTGTACACTCTTCTCTGTCTCCTCCTTGAGGGTTGTTCGGCAACACTCACATCTTCACCACCCTCAGACTCTTGCACATGTTGATCTATGTTGCTTGCTGCAGCCCTTCAATTTTCATAGGTTTGTTTGTTAAAATTTCCCAGCATGTATACACTGGTGGTGTAGAGTGTGGAAAAACCAGAGGGGAAGGTGTTTGCTTAGTTTATAGTAGTGTTCTGGGCTGGGCTGGTCTGCTGCCCCTGTAATCAGCTCATTCTGATACATGTCACCTGTCAGCACAGCTAGTTCACCTTGATTACTCTCCTACTGCTGTTGTCCCTCCCAATTGCACAAGGCAGGTATAAACACACCCCTAGCTTAAAGTGTTCAAAACTGAAAGGACCAAGAAAAATAGAAAGCCCACGAAGCACAGGGCACTGATTCCACAAAAGTGAAGTAGTGATAACCAGTAATGGTTAAAAAACTGATGCTATGCTAAGAGCAATCCCGAGCCACAGGGCTCCAATCCACATACAGTATGCCTGACACACACCCCATGATGTCACCTATATCTGAGTCCTGCACCCTGCTATCTATACACATACACTCTTGGAACCTGCCTCACACCCTGGGCATAACCGGGACTCACTATCCTTTACCTGACTTGCATGGGATTGCCTGCTAATTCATAGTTACATGACCATACTGAGCCTCCCCAAAACTAACCACTGCTTACCGTCATGCAAACCCGCACACAACTGCTTAAAAGCACCTTACTCTCATCCTTTTCAATGGCCCTTGTTCTGCCCAGCAACAAAACAACCAGCCTCTGCAAGGCTCGAAACCAGGACCCTGCACACCACAGACAATGTGCTTTACCACTAAGCCATGGCAGGTATACATACATCAGATGTTATCACGTACATATCATCCAGCACAGGCATTCAACAGTATAGGACATGTATTCCATCACGTAGATGTATTTGTGTTAATGTCATGTCCATATATATTTATATATATATATATATATATATATATATATATATATATATATATATATATATATATATATATATATATATATATATATATATATATATATATATATATATATATATATATATATATATATATATATATATATATATATATATATATATATATATATATATATATATATATATATATATATATATATATATATATATATATATATATATATACATATATATATATATATATATATATATATATATATATATATATATATATATATATATATATATATATATACACATACATATATATATATATAAAGAATATATATTTAAAGAACAAACCTTGCGACACCAAAGCATTAGACAAGAATGAAAAGGAAACCACCAGCGACTCCTGTATTACTAACTGGTGTTAATCCCAAGGCAAGTGTGTTTCTGTGCGACACACGGGTTCAGACTGTATTCAGGGTAATATTAGGGTTGCTGACTTTACTCACCATGCCTATTGCTAAATGTATGGGTATGTCTTGCCAACCTTGTCTCTTGGCTGATTGTGACATTTATGGCCACTATATATGGAAACAACAAGACACGCTCCTCAACACATCCAGTGGCTAACAACTCACAGCCACCAACACATAGGATATGATTGACAAACAAACACACCTGCTATGCCTTGGAATAGAGCACCTACCTGACTACTTTATCACACTACAGCATTACGCAGTTACAGAATGCGCTGTCGAGATTACTGGGTCAGAGAAATCCCAGAGGAGTATTCCTAGGTCGGTGCCATCATCAGCTTTGCCAAAGTTGAGTATAGGAATCATACGGAATGTGAGTACTCTAAAAAGCATTGTTTTGTCCATTGTCAGACAAACACACACACTCGGCATGTCTGGGATTAAAACACCAACCTAACTACTTTATTACACTACAGCATTACACAATTACAGAATGTGCTATTGAAATTCCTGGGTCACAACAATCCCAGAGGAGTATTCCTAGGTTGGTGACATCATGGGCCTTGACAAAGTTGAGTATAGGAATTGTACAGAGTGTGAGTACTCTAAAAAGCATTGCTCTGTCCACTGGCAAACTGATGCACACACACACACTCGGCATGTCTGGGATAAGAACACCAAGCTAATTACTTTATCACACTACAGCATTACGCAGTTACAGGATGCGCTATCGAGATTACTGGATCACAGCAAACCCAGAGGAGTATTCCTAGGTGGGTGACATCATCAGCCTTATCAAAGTTGAGTATAGGAATCGTACGGAGTGTGAGTACTCTAAAAAGCATTGATCTGTCCACCAGCAGATGGACACACACACACTGTTTGGGATTAGAACACTGACCTAACTACTTTATCACACTACAACATTATGCAGTTACAGAATGCGCTATTGAGATTACTGGGTCACAGCAATCCCAGAGGAGTATTCCTAGGTGGATGACATCATCGGCCTTGCCAAAGTTGAGTATAGGAATCATACAGAGTGTGAGTACTCTAAAAAGCATTGTTTTGTCCACCGGCAGATGGACACATACACTCACACTCAGTATGTCTGGGATTAGAACACCGACCTAACGATTTTATCACACTACAGCATTAGGCAGTTACAGAATGTGCTATCAAGATTACTGGGCCACAGCAATCCCAGAGGACTATTCCTAGGTGGGTGACATCATCAGCCTTGCCAAAGTTGAGTATAGGAATCATACGGAGTATGAGTACTCTAAAAGGCATTGCTCTGTCCACCGGCAGACAGACACACCAGTGATGGGATCAGAACACCTGCCTATCTACAGATCACTATTACAATACTACACAGTTACGAGTTGCGCCACAGAGATTACACATTCCAAAGCAGTCATCATGACCTTCTAGGATTACAGACATCAACTGGGATGCTGACAGTTATGATGTACATAGCTGTGATCCTGTGTGTTTAACGTAGGAGTCCATCCTGAACAGGAGTATGCCCTTCTGTGGAATGGACGACTGCTATAACTATACAGGGTTACAATCGCCATGCTCATACACATAGTAGCACATAACATACACAAGGTGTCAGTGGGCATGCTCACACAGTTAGTAGCACAGGGCTCTTTGGAATGCACTATGAGTCCAAATACACAAGGCTATACTGGGCATGCTCATACAGTACAGGGCTGTTTAAGATGCACTCTGATTCTAAATACGGAAGGCCACAGTGGCCATGCTCATACAGTTAGACGTACAGAACATGTTGTAATTGTCTCTGGTGTTAGTAGTTGTCATTGTTAGCAGGAACGCTGCACTACATGTATCTGACACTGGTCATCTACACAACACCTGCTGCTGTCCCACACCTTAGATGTATCAGTCTATAACAAGCACAATACTATCGCTCACAGTGATTTCATGCTAGGAATGGCAACTGCTTGACCTACACAATGAGCCAATGTCCTGCTGTAATTATGAGGTTGTCCAGTGTCTGTCAGTCTGAGATGACATGACTGAAAGAATACAAGCCTTTGTCACAGATCACATGCATCCATGATTCAAGGGTGTGTTGATAATACCTCATTTGCATTTGCCCATATAGTGCCATTCCAAGACAAATGACCTAAACACAGGATAACACCCTGACACCTAGAAGACAATTGCATTGTATGCTTATGCTAACCAGTGCTAGATGTGTTGCTGTCGTAATCACAGCTGCTCACTGTTGAACCTACAATGGGGAATACTGACATCTGTGCAGTGAGGAATACCTGGCTGATGGCTCTGTTGTGCACAATAGCACTACCACCATATAACTCAGAACCAGACATGTGGGCCATAACACTGATATGGACCACTCCAGGTGGTGGTGTCCCCACATTCATAACGGCTACTCACATGTACAGACCAGTACTCCATCATATATCATCACAGATGAGCCATGTGCAGGTCACAGTGTCAAAAGCTGCATTCTAGGATGTAATCCTCAGACACCACCATGTCCTCAGACCACCAACACACATCCATACATGTGGTATGACATGTAATGGAATGACACCAAGTAACCTTTGACTGGTGGACTGTACCTAGCCCTACAACAACTGTGCAGAGTACTCATGTACTGACACAGTTACATTATGTGTTATGCAATGCAATGATATCACTGCTTGTAACCAGGTCAGCTGTACACATACCAGGGATCCTTGGATATTGACAGCATTAACAGATGACTGTTGCTGTGCAACATTGAGTGTGTACACAGCCTGACATGAAGCTATGATTGTACAAGATTTTTATGTGGGGAGCAGATTGTTTTGACATTTGTGTAGGATATAACCTGGAATGTGGACAGGTCCCATGTAGCCTGTATGTATGGCATTAGAGAGTGCAGCTTGTACTTGCATAGGTGTTATTACAGGGGCTCTGTAGTGTACATGGGATATATGAATGTGTACCTGTTGGGGGGGGGCAATGTGTTTATGTTATCCAAGACCCTATCTGGCTGAACAGGTGCTATTTTACGTAGGTGCAGTACCTCTCATGCCATAGTGCTGTGAAGCACAGCAGGTCTTGTTGTTGCCATTATGTTTCATGACACAGCTATGAAATCCTCTGTGTTTGGCCTCATAATATGTGGATGAGTAGTTTCACAGTAGCGTTGCGTGGCATTATATGGTGAATCTGCATCTTACTGAGGCTGACCATGGATCAACTTCCACTCATGTGTGTTGACCCTTGCATCAGTTACTACCTTCTGTGGTACAGTTTAAGGCAGGGAACCACTGGTTTGCCTTCATGGTTGTGTTTGTTTGAATCCTGTTTCTGTTTCAATGGCACGATCACTGCACATATGTGAGTGCCTAAAGTGCATTTGTGTAGGACCCAGCATTTGCACATGCATTGTACATCTGCATGGGTGCTATGACAGTCACCACTTTGCTCTTAAGGAGCATAACATTGGCTTTGAAGACTGACCATGAGTGGCATACTGTTAGCCCTGTTGGTGTGACTACGGTGATCCAGGTCATTGGTGTTGATGACATCCAACATGCATTGAGCACATGTGTTGGTACATGATGAGTCTTCCCAGTTCATAATGGGATAGCTCAGTGGCCATGATTATGATGTCCTGTCTCACAACTGATATTCCCCATTACAGCACAATGACAGTTGGGATTTCTGAGGCATGGTGGATGATCTGTCGCAAGGTGCCATTTGGATTGCACTTTGGCACAAAGGTAGTTGCTCAGCATAATGCATCTTACTTTGTGCAAGTGCAACTTGCGTGGGGGTGTACATATCCCTCAGGAAGTTGGACACTCCTGTGGCCCATGTGTTTCAATAAAGGATGTTGGCCAAGAGGTGAGGTATGTGTTATAAAATGGTCATGCAGGGGTGCTCTCCAAAGCATTGAACCATATCTCAGTCACTGTACAGATATGTTCTCCATGTTTCCGATTGCCGTAAGTGAGTCCATATTGAGTACCTGATTTGTATCATTGAGTAGCAAGACACACAGTTTATTTCTTGGCTGTCCCTGTTGCACCAGTGGACTTTCACTTGAATGTGGCGTGATGAGGCACTATAGGGGACGCATGGTCCATTGCCAGTATCCAAATTCTCAGGGTGACAGGTGCAGACCCTGTTTGGGAAAGCATCATGGTCTATCAACCATGTTATCCTAGGCAGAAAGATGCTGGCTACTCTTTGAATTACACCAGTAAATGTCGCAATTGTGGAATACAATCCTTGTACCTGTACTACTGCAGCATTCTGGCCACTGGCAGAATGCTACCCAGGCTTTGGGACATACCCGCATGGGCTACATGACCTGACAGTTCCTACACCTGTTTTCATGCAGTCCAGGCTACTACATCACAGGTCCTGCACAACAACATAGCATATGCCTGTGACATGTGTATAGTTCTAAAGGTGGTCAGAGTGTATGGGTATGTGGCTAATCATGGCAGACAGGCAGTTGACATTATGTTTGCCCTCATATAGCTTGGTGTGTAACATAGTGCTAGGGTTTGCGTTCACAATTGAGTACTGTTGGTCATGTTTCCAGCCACGTGTTCTGAGGTGTGACACAATTATGTGAACTATGTCGTACAGTCTTTGTATTCTGTCTGTCTATTCCAACTTGGGAGGCCTCTTACTTGGCCAGATATTTAGAGGCCTCTGTGGATGTGTGTGATATCTGGTGGAATGTGTGTATGTCCTTACTGTGTTCTTGGTAAGGGTATGTGTTGGTTGTGGTGATGAGATGCATGTGTTAATCTACACCTCTTGACTATCTAGTCCAGTCATGGGTGTAGTATGGACTGCCTCCAAGATCACCTCTGTAGCTGCATCCCAGACAATGTGTGGGGTGTGGTGTTAGGCGGGTTTGGCAGTGGACATGCCTGTATGAGCATTAAGTACTACAAGTACCAAGTACTGTATTTAGTTTACGTATTGCTTATGAAGATGTTTTAGACAGTGATGCTCACAAGTAAATATTTGAGTTATGGATGTGGCAACACTAGCTATTACAGGAACATGGTAGCTACCTTTAGAAGCATGCCCCCTCTGAGGGCCACATCACATCCTGATAGTTGATTACAGATGATGCAAGTGTGGACAGGGCTGTATCCTTGTTTGGGTATAAACTCACATACCCAGCAGAACCATGAGCTCTGTTGAGCACAGACACCCACTCCCCACACAGAGTCAAATATCAATAGACTCTGCTGCCACTATCAACATGATCAGGATATAATCAGATAGCATATGCCATCACCTATGAAGTTGCTATTACACATCGGCAGCAGTATTCTACATCTTACACACCTACTGCAGATGTCACACTGGAGTTAAAGATGATATGCACCCTGTTTCATTACCAGTACTGTCAACATATTTCCAAGCAGCTGTTAGTCTGGCAATGAAAGGTTAGGCTACACAAATCTACATGTTCAATGAGTGTATCTCTACTGTCAATATACACTCTATGTAGGTGTGCACATAGTCATTAGGCACAGCCCTGTAACAAGGGTCAGTACACATTTGCAGAACATGTACACATGCACAGCTGTCATTGATTGCAAACAATAGTAGAGAGGTGGATATTAGGCAGGGTGGACTTTTAGGCAAGGCTCATAAGATGAACCCACCACCGTACATAGCACATGTAACGAGAAACTGAGGGTATTGCTACTCAACGCCAGAAGTCTAAACCTCACATTGCACACACTCAAGGCACTCCTCAGTATAGAGAACATTGATATCTGTGCAGTAACAGACACCCGGTTTAAGGCTCCAGAGAGCACCCCAGCACCACCAGGCTATAACTCATACCACACCTTTCGGCCACAGAACCCGGACCAGAACACAAAAGGCGGGGGTGTATCCATATTCATCAAGGATACTCACACCTCCAGTTAGTGGCGCAGCACGATGCATCAGAGATCATCCAAGTGCAAGTAAGAATGGGCAACACTGCAATCCAAATTGTAGCTTGCTACGTATCACCCACCATGACCCAGAACCCACATTCCGCATTTCTGGGGACACTGGGAAATATGTGAGTCCTACCAAACACCCTAATACTGGGTGATGTCAACTACCCAAACATTAACTGGGAGAACTACTCAAGTACTAACTCCCTTGTCCAGCGCTTCCTAGAATTTCTCTACTCAAACACCCTGGAACAACTGGTCTACACCCCCACCAGGGGGAACAACATATTGGACCTGGTCATCACCAACATGGGCGACCGGTGTTCCACTCCCGATGTCAACCCCTCACTGGTTAGATCAGACCATAGACTAATCACTCTGGAAATTCACATTCTGCCCACAACCCCAAACAAGGAAACCACCATGGAAATCTTTTCCAAAGCAGACTTCACATTGCTTATGCCCGAGGTGGAATGGTTCACAGTCCCCACGCCAATGGACAATGCTGTCCAAGATGTTGAAACCTATACAAAGGCACTGTATGATCATCTGCAGGAATGCATGGATCGTGCAATCCCAAGTCTAACCCACACTCACTCCTTCAAGAACAGGAAACCAGTCTGGTGGACCCCTGCCATAAACAGGCTTTGCAATAGTAGGAGGTAACTAGTACAGATAAGAGCAAAATCCCTAGAAGGACAGACATCCCTGATCAGTATCAGCAAGAAACTACAATCCCTCACGAAATCATCCAAGGCTAGCTTCAAAAGACAATTTCCCAAGGACCCTACAGACAACCACAAAGTGTTCTTTAGCTATGTCAAGAACCTAAGTGGGAACTCTCAGATCTGCTCAGAGTTGGTGCAGACTGGCACAAAATACACTGAACTGAGTGATATTGCCAGCATTTTGGCAGACATGTTCAGTGCAAACTTCACACCCCTCTCAACCCCTAAATGGCCCTTAACCATACCAGAAGAATTTATGGCCCCGGCAATCACCGACACACAGGATAAAACAGCCCTATCCAAAGCCACAAATACAGCCTCAATGGGACCGGACAGTGTCCCAGGCTGTGTCTTACATGAGCTCCAAATGAACTAACCCCTCACCTAAGCACACTGTTCAAACACAGACTCTCTACAGGCTACATACCCACAGAGTGGCACACAGCAACAGTGATCCCACTCCACAAAGATGGCGCCACAACAGACCCCGGGAACTTTTGCCAAATAAGCCTGACTAGCCTGGTCTGCAAGACTATGGAGCGCATCATCATGGACTCATTAACAGAGACATTGGGAATCTCCAGACACTCGACCCAGCCCAGGTCTGCTTGATGAGTACAGATCATGCCTACTGAACCTGTTTGACATCTTACAGTCACCTAGACTTTAGGTGTGGGGTGTAATAGTTCACACATACTACCTGGACCTCGCTAAGAATTGTGACACCATTCCCCACTCAGATATTGTTTATAAACTCACCAGCCAGTACATACACCCATACATCACAGGTTGGGTTGCCAACATGCTTACACACAGAACCCACATGGTAAGCCTTGCAGCCTCCAGGTCAAACTCTTAACCAGTCACAACTGGTGTCCCACAGGACTCAGTCCTGGGACCCCTACTGTTTGTCATATACTTCTCAGAGGTACAGGCAAACACAGGTGGACTACAGCAGACCGTGTTTGGCGATTACTGCAAACTGGGGGCCATAATTGACAGCCAGCTGTCACAGACATCCTTCAAGGGGCCTCACATAGACCAACACAGGATGTCACAGTCATGGCCTCCAGCTAAAGGCCACGAACTGCATGGCCATTCCATGTTGGGAAAACTAAACACCCACTTATTAACACACGAGTGGCAGCCACTTTAATACAGATGAGGTAATGTGTATGTGGGGACTACATTAGATAGCGATCTCTCCTTTGACAATCATATCTCCAAAGTGCTTAGGCCATCCGTCTATGTAGGCCATCTGATTACTTAAGGGTTTGCATCTAGACATACTGAGGTTATTGTGCCCCTTTACTCATCACTCATCAATCCCATCATCGAGTATGATAACCCATTTGGGATGTACCTCAGAAGACACATCTGATAGCTGGAAGGTCCACGAACATACCTCGCCAAGAGCATTACTGGCCTGAGACATGTGTCCTGTGCTGCCAGACTGCATGAACTCTTGCATTACTCAGTGGCATCTCATTTTCTCAGAGATGATCTTTGCTGCCCAACAAAGCCATGTCTAAGTCAGGCTTAATGGATATGCTCCACCTATGGGAATCCACGCCACAGTGAGCCACACACTATAATGAGCTAAACCTTGCCACAACCATAACTGGAAGATGCTGGAGTGACAGATTCCTGTCACAGGTACTCCCCATGCTTTGGAACTACATCCCTGATTACATTATATGGAGCCCCTCACTAACACTCCAGGGACACCTTGCAGACTGGATGGAGAACAGTGGGTACACCCCAGGGATTCCACAATTGGCTCTGCTCCACAGAGGGACAGTTAGTTAATCAATGGGGTGCTGACAGCTGACACATTTTGGCTAGGCGTATGAATGGCCTTGGGCAGTTAGCCAAATACCTACCTATGTACCTATGAACCTATACATACAGTATCAGTACATGCTGATAGCTTACTTTACTGTTCAGGTGTTGATTTACCTTGTGCCAATAGTGGTTGTGTGTGCAATAGTTGAGGGCTGACTCTGTAGGATGCACACATTAGACCACCTATACATGACAATTTACTGGTGGTGTTGTGTGTGTGCCATCCATGTTTACTGTGTGTGCAGGTGGAGAAGGGTGTCTGTCCATAGGTACCTACACTGTTGGTGTGTGTGCTATATGTTCCCTCTTTGCCAAGGCATGGGCATACTGGGCACACCTCCGTATGCTTACTGGGGCTGGCTCAGGGTGTTCATGGTCTGAGTACCTCTCTGCCTGTGGGGCCCTTGGCAATGGTGGTGGGCTGTGAGGGCCTTCACCATTCTGTCCCTGCTGCAGCTGTTTCTGCAGGATCATATTGTGTAGCATGGCATGTACTATGAAGATGTGGGCATACATGCCTGGAGAGTACTGCAAGGCTCCACCAGATATGTCCAAGCAACGAAACCATGATTTCAGCATCCCAAACATATGCTCTATGATGATTCTAGTTTGTGCGTGTGTCTCATTATGGCATTCTTGCATGGGTGTGTGTGCATTTCTGATGGGAGTCATCATCCACGGTTCCAGTGCACAGCCAGCATCCCCTACCAGGTGGCCATATGGGATGTCCCCCCTGGAAAATACCTGATACAGCTGTGAGGCATGCCAGATGTGGGAGTCGTGATAGCTTCCGGGGCTGCCAGCACAACACATCCATGATAATGCCCTGGGCATTGCACACAACCCGGCAGTTGATGGAGGGGTATCCCTTGCGGTTTATGTAGTGCCTACCCTGCTCACCGGGTGGTGACTTGATGTGTATGTGTATACAGTCTATTGCACCCAGTACCTCCGGGTATTCTGCCACAGGATGGAAGAGACACATATTGCTGGCCAACCCCTCCTGCGTTCGGGGGAAATATATGTGCTCATTGGCATGTGGTAACATGGCATCCAGGAACTGGTGAAGTACCCTGGATACTGATGCCTGTGAGACCCCCAGGATATCCCCAGTTGGCCTTTGGAAGGTACTTGTGGCTAGTATTCTCAAGCTTACACATACCTTCGTGTCCACTGAGATGGGTTCCCCTCTGTTATTTCTCACTCTGAGGCATGGCTGGCACAGCTCAACAAGTTGCTGTATGGTGTCCCTGTCCACCCTGTAACGCTCTACTATTTCCAGATCATTTATCCCCTGGTAGGTTACCCTTGGTCTGAAAACTCTTCTCCTCCTCCGGTGCCTGAGGTGGTTGTCAGCATCATCCTCCACACTACCTTCAGTCTCTAACACATGCTGATGAATCAAAGTTATGGCAGCCCCTAACATGTACATTTTAAAAGTTCCCGTCTGTTTACTCCAATGGTGCAGAGTGCTTGGGAATACACAAGTGTGTGTGAGGTGCTTTCACACTTTATACTCATGTGCTTTGGATGCTGCTGATGTCATTGTGTGTGTGTGCAATTCCAGCTGCAGGGTATCTTAATTATGGGTTTTACAATGAGTACTGTAATTGTGGGGCCTTTGGTGTTAAATTATGCTTGCCTGCCGTGATTTATCTGTTGCCCTATATTTTATTTTTCAACCCGAATCCCCTCTCATTGGCAGGCATGCATTCAGATGTAAGCATTCTTGTTTTGTACATTCCCTACCCAGGAATGTGTTGTGAAATGTGTTTTGTAGCTGATCTACTGCAATTTTGCATTGTTCTGCTGTGACAGTTCTGTTTTCTTTGCAGTACGGCACCTCCCCTTTCCTGTATTGCAGGTAGCTGCTAGCAGCCTTGTTAGCTGTTGTCAATGGCCCACTGTGGGTTCTTAGGTGTTAATTACTCATTTGTACTCATATTTCCATGCTGCAGCATTTCCTTATCTTTTTCCCATATCCTTCCTGTTTCCACTCTGGTGCGCACCACACACAGCCGTTTACCAGGCTTACAGTGCATTTCCATCCACGTTCACATGCAAATTCTGGTACCTTGTGTTCTCTCAGCTAAGCCAAGCTATAGCTACTTCAACACACCCCTATCCTGCAGCTTTGCTTAGCAACAGGCAAACCGGGTTTGCAATGCTGCAATGTGCTTATAGCAATGGTGACACACCCCTCTCTTGATGTCATTTTTATCTCAAGGGTTCACCTCGGTGTTATAACACTACGCTGTTTTGTACATCCTTACACCAGTGGGAAATCTGCGATTCAGTATTACCCCTCTCATTTGCATGGCATTGCCTACTAATTCCTAGCTACTGCGCATAACACTGTCACTGCCCCTTAGCAACCCTTGTGCCATGAGTATGGTGTAGCATGCCTGCCATTGGCTATTATGGGGAAATTGTGATATGTGTTTTATTGCAGTTTTATTTTTTGTATATTCCTTGCGATCCCCTTTGCGCACCAATGCCCTGCGCTTTAACTTCTCTTTAGTGTGGGAATAATATTAAATGTTCTTTTTCATATTTTGTGCATGTTGTTTTATGCCAATGGCTATATATTTAGCCATTGACATATATTAACAGTATAATACATGAGTTTGGTCCACTGTCATGGCTCCGATTTTATGTTTGGAAAATGTAAACCGTTTTATTCGGTTTACATTTCTGCATGCTTAAACTACACCTGCACCACTTCCTGAATCACTATATACCTTCATTTGCATGCTACACTGCTGCACATGGGGTGGTTAGCATACATGCACCAGGAGCTGTGCGGGCGTGACGTACGCAGGTAGGGCACGTGGAAACAGCTCGTACCTGAATCGCTCGGTGGCCATATTTGGTGTTAGATCGCCGACGCTACGCCTGCACCTGGCGCAAGCTTCATGAATCCCGGGGTGTTTTGTTGACTGTGAAATAGTTACACATAACAGTACACTAATTAAACAAAATATGCAGAAGCTTCACCTGGTGATTGGTGTAACCAATGCATGATATTTGCTGGTTTAGTTACTATCTGCATGCTAACAGTGATTCCTTGTGTACTGAATTTTCATATTTGTCTACAGCTGTGCAGCCATGGAGGTAACATAGATAAGTAAGTTGTGGGTGCATAGAGGCTTGCCCTTAGGAAAAAAAACTTTTATTTTTTGCAGACATATTCCCTTGGGTGATTTAGACCGTATGATGCTTATTATTTTGGTATTCAATTGATAGGTGTTTCAAGGATTTGGGCTTTCAACCATATGACTGAATGAGATGTATTTCAATGAAATGGTCATTCAACCAATTTTCCTATGACAGAGCAGTAGCTAGGTAAATTGGTGGTATGGCCAGCGCTGCATACTGGTCCCCTCAAAAAAGCTCCTGTATGATACTCTGAACTGCAGAAATGCAGCAATGTCTTTTGTTACAGTGGATGGAGAACTGTCATGAATTCTTTAGACGGCTGCAGCTGTTTAAATGAATGCATGCTAGCATCAATAGTGCTGTGACTATACTTCCTCAGTTCTGCCTAAAGGCTATTGCTGATAATAATCTCCTGCCAGCTCTGGCCTACTGCTCCCTTTACCCCACCCTTGTTATAGCTTAGTCATATGATCATGTATGCATCATGCTATAATGTTTCAGCTTTGTCTTATTTTTAAACATAAGTATTTCTTTCATCTATCCAAAAAAGCTATATATTACAGCAAGTGGACTTTACAATATCCTTTAACTGCCTGTGGCTTGCTTCAAGTACAGCTGAGCTGCAAACTGCTCCACCTACATCTGTTTCCTAGCAGTGTGCATAATTCTACTATTAATTAAGGTGTAGTAGATTTATTGTTCTAAAACATTTTATCTGCATTACATATCTCTCTCTCTCTGTCTTTATTATTGAATTATTGCATTAGTATATACATTATCCTTTATGGCTGTTATATCCATTGATACAATGGGCCTAGTCTAGTTATATTCATTATAAAATAATATTTTCCCAGTTTACCTGAATTTACCTTTTCACCTCTGACATCACTTAGGTTTTTGACTCCAAGAAGTATAATTAAACTTTATTTTTAAACTTTGAAAAATGATCTTCCAATATGTATCACAAAGCAGAAAATTGGGAATATTGCTAAAACAGTGATAGAAAGTGTGTGTGTGTGTGTGTGTGTGTGTGTGTGTGTGTGTGTGTGTGTGTGTGTGTGTGTGTGTGTGTGTGCGCACGTGTGTGTGTGTCTTAGTGCGTGTGTACCTGTGTGTGGTATGTGTATGTCTGTGACTATGTGTTCATTACCTTTTGTGAAGTGACATTATATCCATGTATTTTCTAACTTACAAGGGGAATTTATCATTATTGTTATAATTTTATAATTACCACAGCAACACTAACTCAGAACAAAATATGTCTTTCCTCATCCACCTGCATTTCCTTTCTGCTTACAATGTGTGTATACCTTGGCTTTCTCTAGTCTCCTACTTTCTATGTTCTGTAATTCCCTTTCTTCCCATTTCATGGAGCCAGTAATGTCCATCTGACTGGACACCTGATCTCAGTTCTTTGCAGTGAGTTGTGGGTTAGTGCAATGTGACTCTTATCAACACATGGCTCCATCACATGCCAGCTTCTACTACCTGCTCCCTTCAAGTTCACACGATGCACACTGGGTAGCATGACACCATATCTCTGTTACCTACTGCTTGTTCTGCTTCACTCCAGCTGCCTAATATTTTTTGGCTTTGCTGTAATTGTAGTACTGGAGCATAGCTATCTACTCAAGTCACACAGATCGCCACAGTTTGTATATTCATGTATCCTTTACAAGTCAGTGCATTGTCATAAAGTGGCAACTCCTCACTCTGGTGCACAGCACATCTCCACAAATCATGCTTCATAATTACTATTTAGCTAGGTTCTAGCACAGCTTGCTCAGTGATTATAAAAAATAAGACAATTTATGGTCTATGGTTTGTGCCAGGTATTATTGATTGTAATCAATATACAATTACTTTATTTCTTGTCAATGTAGGCATGTATTGGCATTCAGCTTGAGGCCATGTTTCTGGCACAAGTCATTTGTTTGGGTGAGACCCTCTTTGAGGACGTCCACATCACTTGGGGAATTGATGACAGCACCCAGCTTGCAGTCATCTGCAAACTTGGTCAGCCATAGCCTACTGATTTTGGCCTGCACCTCAGAGAAGTATATCCAGAATGATAGAGGCCCCAAGACTGATCACTAGGGTACGCCACTCATTACTAGTCTAATGCTTGAGGTAGCTTGCCCTATTTTGATTAGGTGGGTTCTATCAGTGAGCCAGTTTGCTACCCATCTAGTAACATATGGATTGATGCCTAGTTGAGAGAGTTTATCAATTATGCCTGAGTGGGAAATAGTGTCAAAGGCTTTGGCCAGGTCAAGGTAGGCAGTTTGTACTGTCTTCCCCTCGTCCATGGCTTTGGTGACTGTCTCAAAGAAGTCGACCAGATTTAACAGATGTGACCTCCCCTTGACAAAGCCAAACTGTGTGGGGTCGAGTGTTTGGAAGATGCCAATGTTTCTGTTAATGAGGTCCATGATAATCTGTTCCATGACCTTGCAGATCAGGCTAGTTAGGCTGATGGGTCTATAATTTCCCGGATCAGTGGATGATCCACCTTTGTGTAAAAGGATGACAGTGGTTGTCTTCCACTCGGCTGGGACAAAGCCGGTAGTCAGGCTTTGGTTGAATAGCATGCCTAATGGTGCTGCAAGTTCATGCCTGAGTTCATGTAGGATGCAGCCTGGGATGTTAGGGGGTCCCATGGAGGCTGTATTTTTTGCCTTTGAGAGGGCAGTGATGACCTGTTCCTTAGAGATAAGTGGTGCGGGGCAGGTACTGGGGATGTCCTGATTTACTGATGTGGGGAAAGAGAGGAGACATTTTTGTGGAAACTTTCAGCCAGTAGATTGGCTATATCTACAGCATTTGTGTATGTGGTGTCCTTGACCACCAGTTCTGAACAGATCTGGGTGCTTCCTTTGAGATTTCGGACATATGTGAAGAAGGCCTTATGATTGTCTCTAGTAGATGTGGCCAATTTGGACTCAAAGTTGGCTTTAGAGGATTTCACTAGTGCTCTTATTTGCTTGTTAAGGGCAAGGAGAGATTGTTTCCAATTGGGCACTTACTCATTCTTGGTCCTGGATAATAATTTTTTCCTTTTGTTATATAGTTTATATATTGCAGATGTCCACCAGACAGGTTTACTCTTCCTTGTAGAGGATGATTTTGTCCTGTCAGGTATTCCTGATTACATGCATCTTTATCAGTGCTCGTATAGTACTTTGGTGTAGATTTGGAATTTGTGCCAGTTCCTACAGAGGGGGAGGGGGCTGTGAAGCTTTTTACACCACCCCTCAGGAGGTTGTAATCAGCTTTGGAGAAGTTTTTGTTTGACCCTAGCTAGAGGGGGGGTCAGGGGAGATGGTGACTTCAAAAGTGACTGATTTATGGTCAGATCTTACCAGGGAGGATGATACTGTAGGGGTGCTGCAGTGGTTACTCATGTTGGTTAATACCAAGTCCAAGATATCACCTCTTGTGGGGGTATCAATTAGCTGTTCCAAGGCAATTGCATTGATAAAATCAAGGAATCTCTGAGCATTTGTGTTCTGGCATGAGTAGTTTTCCAATCTATGGTTGGGTAATTAATGTCACTTAGGATTAGGGTAAAGGGTTGAATCTTGATAGACTTGAAGAGGTCCAGATAGGTGGACTGGGTATCTTGAGTCAAATTTTGGAGTCTGCAGCTAGCTATAATTTGAATAGGGGTCTTGTCAATGGTTAACTGCACCTGGAGTGTCTCCTGTGCGTCATACTGTTTGACCAGCCTGGAGGTGTGTCTCTCTTTAATATATATTGAAACTCCACCTCCTTTGGCTATGCTGTCTACAGTTTGGGGTCTGAATGTATGATAGGATGAGTAATTAGGTAAGGCTGAGGTGCTCTCCTCAGCTTTGAACCAGGTTTCCGTGACTGCACAAATGTCAGCATCTTCCAGGGTTAAGAATGCTTGCAATGAGTGCAGTTTCATGTTTAGACTCCTAGCGTTTAGCAGCATGACTGCATCCCTGAGAACAATCAGGGTTGCAGTGAATCTCCTAGTGATAAGAACACCGCCATTTATTTGATATAGAAAGTAGCAGCTAAGTATGGCATTATTTTGTCAACATTTTGTTATACAGGATTTTTTCAGATTTTATGTTACAGCATATCTGTAAGTATTTAGTGTCAGTTGCAGAAATGTAGCCCTTTTGTTGCTTGCATTCTTGCCTGCCTTAACTTTATGTCTTGTTTTTCTTGAACACCACTTAGGTGTTAACTTTTTGACATAAAGCGCGCAAAAGTACATTACCCTTTATAAGCTATTAGTTCACAAGTCAAGGTGGGATCTTTCTGTTGCAGAGATATCCATAGCGCCTTTTGACCTGCTGTCACACTGCTGCATAATACCAGACAGTATTCTCTCTGAAGCCATACTCTAGTTGTCACATACATCCCTCTGTGTTTTACCTGTCTCTGTCACTCAGGTCTGGTCAGTTACCCCCAAGAATATGCTTCTCTCCTGTATTAAACCTACCTCTTGATAGACTTCTTCTTCCTTCTTAGTTATACCATGGACATTCCACAAACAATAATGTCAACTGCTTAACAAAAATCAAACCAGTCCCAGTAAGGTTCACTTTATAATAGGTTCGCTTTGCATTCAGTAAAGCTACTGCTTGCTACAAGCCCACAGACTGCAGGCAACAGCACTTACATACATAATTGGAATGGCATAACAGAACCAGACCACAATAATGACCATAAAACTCCAACTACACATCATTTACCCAAGCACAATTAACTATTACAGCACACTGCTGCATACTGTGTCTGATAGTGTAGGGATTATATTTTATGGCCAGGTAGATACATAGGAGCAAAGGCTTATTTACAAGGAAGATGTGATTGAACTCTGTGGTTTAAACTCAGAGGCTCTATTGTGTCTGGCTGCAATATGACCAATCTGTCTTGAACTCTGCTACTGGATTTGACTGAAGATTAGTCCCATAGTACTTGGATAGCAAGCTTCTATGCAATTATTATGCATATTATATCATGCTGGTGCTGATATAAAAGTTCTGTTTCATGCTGTGTTAATATTGCTTCTGGAATTAGTCTACCAGGATGAGGAGAAGGGATTACTATTGCTGTTATTTTTGATGAACGCTAATTGGTTACTAGTAGTGTAACTTTGTATTGACCTGTGTGCTCTTGCAGTCTGCTTTAAACTTGTCATGGTTATGGCTCCCGCTGCTATATTGCATTGGGCTGACAAGGCCAACCTGCCTTGAACACTGTTACTGAATTTGACTGAAAGTCAGTCTCACTGCATCTGGGAAGTAACCTTTTCTGTACTTATTTGTATATGCTCTGTTTTGTGGTGTACTAATTCTGCTTATGACACTGGTCTAAGTGTCTCCCCCTGGTGAAAGTAGGGGCAGTTGCTGCTGTTTTTGTTTCAGTCTTGTATTATTGCTAGTCACATAGGAGCGCAAACTATTTTGATTAGTCTACATTAAACTTGTCATGTTTCTGGGTGCTACTACTTTGTTGTATTGGGCTGTGACTTAACCTCCCTACTTAAACCTCTACCATATTTGACCAGAACTTGTCGCATAGCATCTGGGAAGCAACATTTTCTGCACTTATTTAATAGATTAGAGTATGCAGTGCTGATTTAAAAGTTTTGTTCTGTGGCAATTTTGCTTTTGAATCTTGTCTAGCTACGTCCCCTTGGTGGGAGTAGGGGTTACTGCTGCTGTTCCTTCTGGTATATTACTTTTGGTTACAAGCAGTGTAAACCTTATATTGTCCTGTGTGCACTTGTTCTCTACTTTACACTTATGTTTGGGCATCTCACCACTCTCTTGCATTGGACTGTTTTACATCCAATCTGCCTTGAATACTACAAGTGGATTTTACTAAAAATAGTACCAGAACACCTGGAAAATAACTTTTATGCACATATTTTATATATTCTGTTTTGTGTCAGTGACTCACTGTTCCTTTGTATATTATACAGCTCCTATCTCCACCAAATAGACCAAGCATCAGCAATTTCTCGAACAGAATACAGTATTTAGTTTTAGTGTAGCCTGGTGTGGAGTCACTTTTCCTTGAAACTGCCCAGAACCACTTGAGGTAGTTTAGGAAATAGTCTACATGCCATCTGAAAGGCGGATATAAAGAGCCATACCAGGCATTTACCATAATGTAAAGAACTAATAGGTGACTCGGGAAACTTGGAAGGGATTATATGTTGCAGTTTGCCTGTGATAACATAAAAATTCCACAGAAAAAAACTAGCATTGAAATCCTTGAGGAAGGATCATTGGCTCACTGTTGTCATCACAGTCCTGACCAGGACAAGAGGAATAATGAACATGGATACAGATTTATCATTTAAATGTAAGGACTGTTGATCTTAGAAAGTATGTTAATCGATAAAATGGAATAGTATGCTATTACATATCTTATTGTGCAAGTTACAAGGACATAGAGGTGTAAGAATTATGTGGCCTGGTTTCAAATGACACTTCTTATACCTGCCAGACCTTCACTGAAAATATCTCTAAAAAGTACATAACTATCTTCAGAGAGATTAAGTTTAATGAAGATTTCAATCAAATTAATTATTGTAGTCATGTATTATTTGAAATGATAAGATATAACTTAACTTTAGTTATTTAACATTTGTTTAGCATTAAAGTCTGACTTGGAACAAATCCTGTTTTCAGTAGAGGCCCAGGCAGAAACACTCCAGATGCATGTCTTTGTAAAGTGGAAAAAACCCACACAAACGCAGGGAGGACATGCATACTCTACACATAAGGGACCCCAGCTGAGAATCAAACCAGAGAATCTCTTGCTGTGAGGCAACAACACTACCACTGCACCACTATGCCAAACAAAACAGTTTACTAACTAGTTAACTATATAAGAAGGAGGTTATTTGATAGAAATATTGTTTAGGCCAGCAGAGTGGATCGGTGATTAGTTTCTCTCAAATTGCAAATGTCCATGTTTCACTATGGATCTCTAATATTATCTGCATGGAGTTTACATATTCTTTTCATACCTGCATGGCCTTTCTCTAAGCACTCAGCTCAGATTTCCTCTGACCTCAATAGTGTGTGTCTGTGTGTGTGTGTGTGTGTGTGTGTCTGTGTGTGTGTGTGTGTGTGTGTGTGTGTGTGTGTGTGTGTGTGTGATCTATGTCTCTCTCTCTCTCTCTATATATATATATATATATATATATATATATGTGTATATATATATATATATATATATATATATATATATATATATGTGTGTGTGTGTGTGTGTGTGCACTCAGCTCAGATTTCCTCTGACCTCTTCTTACTTTATTTATTACTTTGTAGCAAATATAGTTGATCGCCACTTTGATTGATTAATGTCTGTAGTGTAGTCGTGCCACGTGCTGCAATGATTGGGTCATATTTGTTAAGTGGCCTTATTATCCAACTAACCATCTGACCTATTTTAAAAGAATGCTCAAAGTCAAATAACAAGTAATTGATTTATTAGAGGTAATTTGCAGATTATATGGAAAACAAGGCTAAATCTGGTAAAAATAGGAATTCTTCATAAGTCCACAGAAAAAATGAGGTCGAGTTTAGTAAAGAAAAGTCATATATTGAATGTCTATATGTTTTAGTGTATGATAAAACCTGATGTTGTAAACAAGATCATTAAGTCCTAAATATATGTACTTGTGGAAGGTAATGAGATTTGGAAAAAAAATGCTCCTGATGATAGTAGAGTATAAAAGAAAACAACTTTGGAAACTAGATATGGATAGAGAAAAGGAATGGTATGGAAGCAGTATGACAAACCATATAAAGATTTAAGTGTGGAGACAACAATGTTCTATGAGAGAACTTAAGAAAAGATGTGAAATAATATGGTAAAGTGTTGTTTTTTATGTAGGTTAATGTCAAATAAACCACCTGTAAAAGGACGGATGAACTACAAATGAATAGAAGTAAGGCTCTGCAACATATGGATGATGGAAGAAACTGTTAAACACCTTCTTCTTTTGGCTTTTCCTGATTAAGGGTCACCACAGCAGATCATCTGTCTGTTCATGATTGGCAGTGGAGTTTTACAGTGTTGAGTTGCCAGCCCAGTGCCCAACCTTCCACAGAAGGCACACACTCACATTTAGGGCCAATTTAGAGTGTCCAATCCACCTACAGCATGTCTTTGGGATGACACCAGAGCACCTGGAGGAAACCAACACGACCACAGGAAGAACATGCAGACTCCGCACAGAAGGCACCCCAGCTGAGGATTGAACTGGAGAACCTCTTGCTGTGATGTAGGAATGCTAACCGCTGCACCACCGTGGCCATCCTAAGAAACTGTTAAACACCATTTGATAAAAATTTAAAAAATATGATACTTTTTTAAAATGAAAGAATGTTATAGAAATGTAAGTAAAATAACTAAAAGCCAATCACTGTATGCAAAATAAGTTACAAACATGTAATAATGGTCTGCTGGATAATATTATTCATTTAGCTCTTTTGTCTTTAATATTCAATTTTTCATTAAGCATTTGTAGAAGTAGCATTTATTATAATTTGCAATATTAACTTTTTGTTCTAAAAATTGCATGATAATCTACACCATAAACAGTATGAAATACACATTCCAAACACATAGAATGCACTTTCCCTGGGATTCCGGCTGGTGAGTGATCCAGGTATGAGCTGTTTTCAAGTGCACTACCTGCGTATGCTACTCCTGCACAGCTCCCAGCCCTTGTCTGCTAATTACCCCAGTTGCAGCAGTGTAGCATTCAAATGAAGGTATTTAGTGATCCTGGAAGTGATGCATGCATAGTGTAAGCATGCAGAAATGTAAACCGTAAAAAAACGGTTTACATTTTTGCAAACATAAATTCGGAGCCATGACAGCCGGCCAAACGCATGTATTATATCTTTAATATATGTCAATGGCTAAATATATAGCCATCGGCATAAAAAAATGTACAAAATATAAAAAGAACATTTAATTTCATTTTTTGCACTATCACGAAGTTTAAGAACAGGGCAGTGGTGTGCAAACCATATCGCAAAAATAGAAAAATATAGAATAAAACTGCAATGTAACACATATCATGATTTTCCCATAATAGTCAATGGCAGGCATGTTACACCACAGCATGGTGCAAGGGTTGCTAAGGGGCTGTGACAGTGTTTTGCGCGGTAGCTAGGAATTAGTAGGCAATGCCATGCAAATGAGAGGAGTAATAGTGAATCAGAGATTCCCCGCTGGTGTAAGGATGGACCTCACAGCATAGCGTTATAACACCGAGGTATGCCCTTGAGATAGAAATGACATCAAGAGAGGGGTGTTGCACCTTTGCTGTAAGCAGATTGGAGCATTGCTAATCCGGTGTCCCATAGCTAAGCAAAGCTTCAGGAAAGGGGTGTGTTGAACTGGCTATAGCTTTGCTTAGATGAGAACACACAAAGTAATTGAGTATGCATAAGAACAGAGATTAAAATGCGCTTAAACTCTGTAAATGGGTTTGTGCAGAGCGCACCAGAGCTGAAACAGGAAGGATATAGGAAAAGAATAAGGAAATGATGCAGCAGGGAAATTGGAATACAAATGACTAATTAACACCTAGGAACCTACAGTGGGCCATTGATAACAGCTAACAAGGCTGCAAGCAGCTACCTGCAGAATAGGAAAGGAGAGGGGCTGTACTGCAAAGAAAACAGTAAAGTGTCACAGAAGAACAAAGCAGATTTGCATTATATCAGCTACAAGACACATTTTGCAACACATGACTAGGTAGGGAAAGTACAAAACAAAAAAGATGGCAGGTGGAGGCATGCCGATAATGGGAGGGGATCCTGGTATAAAAGTGAATTAAAGGGCAACAGATTAATCAAGGCAGGCAAGCATAATTCCACAGTAAAGGCCCCACACTTGCAGTACTCACTGGAAAACCCATAATTAAGATACCCTGCAGCTGGAATTTCTCATACACACCCAATGACATCAGCAGCATACATAGTACGATAGTATAAAGTGTGAAAGCACCTCACACACATTTGTGTATTCCCATATACTCTGCACCATTGGTGTATACAGATGGGGAACTTTTAATATGTACATGTTAGGGGCTGCCATAGCTTTGATATACCAGCATGTGTTGGAGACCTAAGGTGATGTGGAGGATGATGCTTACAACGACCCCAGGCACCAGAGGAGGAGAAGAGTGTTCAGACTCAGGGTAACCTACCAGGGGCTACATGATCTGGAGATAGTAGAGTGTTACAGGGTGGACAGGAACACCCTGCAGCAACTTGTGGAGCTGTGCCGGCCACGCCTCTGAGCCAGAACAAACAGAGGGGAACCCATCCCAGTGGATACGAAGGTATGTGTAAGCCTGAGAATACTAGCTACAGGTACATTTCAGTGGCCAACTGGGGATATCATAGGGATCTCACAGGCATCAACATCCAGGGTACTTCACCAGTTCCTGGATGTCATGTTATCACATGCCAATGAGCACATATACTTCCCCTGAACGCAGGAGGAGTTGGCCAGCAATATGCATCTCTTCCACTGTGTGGCAGAATACCTGGAGGTACTGGGTGCAATAGACTGCACGCACATATACATCAAGTCACCACCCAGTGAGCAGGGTAGGAGCTACATAAACCACAAGGGATACCCCTCCATCAACTGCCAGGTCATGTGCAATGCCCAGGGCATTATCATGGATGTGTGTGCTGGCAGCCCTGGAAGCTATCACGACTCCCACATCTGGTATGCCTCACAGCTGTATCAGGTATTTGCCAGGGGGGACATCCCATATGGCCACCTGGTGGGGGATGCTGGCTATGCACTGGAACCGTGGATGATGACTCCCATCAAAAATGCACACACACCCATGCAAGAATGCCATAATGATGCACACACACAAACCAGAATTATCATAGAGCATGTGTTTGGGATGCTTAAATCACAGTTATGTTGCTTGGACATATCTGGTGGAGCCTGGCAGTACTCTCCAGGCACGTGTGCCCACATCTTCATAGTATGTGCCATACTACACAATATGATCCTGCAGAAACTGCTGCAGCAGGGACAGAATGGTGAAGGCCCTCATAGTCCACCACCATTGCCAAGGGCCACACAGGCACAGAGGTACTCAGACCAGGAACACCCTGAACCAGCCCCAGTAGGCAGACAGGGGTGTGCACAGTATGCCCATGCCTTGGCAAGGAGGGAACTTATAGCACACACACTGACAGTGTAGGCACCTAAGGACTGACACCTTTCACCACTTGCGCACACAGTAAAAATGGATGGCACACACACAAGACTACCCGTAAATTGTCATGCATAGGCAGTCTACTGTGTGCATCCAACAAAGGCAGCCCTCAACTATTGCACACACAACTGCTATTGGCACAAGGTAAGTCAACACCTGAACAGCAAATTAAGCTATCAGCATGTGCTGATACTGTATGTATAGATTCATAGATTTATAGGTAGGTTCTTGGCTAACATTCATAAGCCTAGCCAAAATGTGCCAGCTTTTGCCACCCCATTGATTAATTAACTGTCCCTCTGTGGAGCAAAGCCAATGGTGAGATCCCTGGGGTGTATCTGCTGTTCCCATCTACTCTTCAAGGTTTCTCTTGAGGAGTGCTAGTGAGGGGCTCTGTATAATGTAATTAGGCATGCAGTTTCAAAGCATGGGGAGTTACTGTGACAAGAATCAGTCCCTCCAGCATCTTCTAGTTATTGTTGTGGCAAGGTTTAGCTCACTACAGCATGTGGCTCACTATGACATGGATTCCCATAAGTGGAGCATATTCATTAAGCCTGAGTGGGATATGACTTTGTTGGCCAGCAGAGATCATCTCTGAGTAAACGAGATGCCACTGAGTAAAGCAGGAGTTTATTCAGTCTGGCTGCATAAGACATATGTTTGAGGCCAGTAATCCTCTTGGCGAGGTATGTTCGTGGACCTTCCAGCTGTCGGAAGTATCTTCTGAGGTACATCCCAAATGGGTTATTATACTCTATGATGGGACTAATGAGTGATGAGTAAAGGGGCACTATAACCTCAGTATGTCTAGATGCGAACCCTTTAGTAATCAGATGGCCTACCTAGAAGTATGTCCTAACTATTTTGGAGATATGATTGTCAAAGGAGAGATCACTATCTACCTTAGTCCCCAGATACCCTATTACCTTGTCTGTATTAAAGTGGCTGCCACTTACATGTTAATATGTGTGTGTTTAGTTTTTCCAAAATGGAATGACCATGCAGTTTATGGCACTTAGCTGTAGTCCATGAAATTGACAACCTGTGTCAGTCTCTGTGAGGCCCCTTGAAGGATGCCTGTGTCAGCTGGACTGTCAATTATGGCTCCCAGTTTGCAGTCATTGCCAAACATGGTCTGCCATAGTCCACCTGTGTTTGCCTGTACCTCTGAGAAGTACATGCCAAACAGTAGGGGTCCCGGGACTGAGTCCTGTGGGACACCAGTTGTGACTGGTTAAGAGTTGGACCTGGAGGCTGATAGTCTTACCATGTGGGTTCTGTGTGTAAGCCTCTTGGTAACCCATCCTGTGATGTATGGGTTTATGTACAGACTGGTGAGGTTAGCAATAATACCTGAGTGGGTAATTGTGTCAAAAGCCTTGGCGAGGTCCAGGTAGTATGTGTGAACCAGCTCTCCCCTCATCTAACATCTTGGTGACTGTCTGTAAGATGTCAAACAGGTTCAGTAGGCATGATCTGCACTCAACCAAGCTGACCTGGGTTGGGTCAAGTGTTTGGAGTTTACCAATGTCTTTGTCAATGAGTGCCATGAGGATGCACTCCATAGCTTTGCAGACCAGGCTAGTCAGGCTTATGGGGTGGTAGTTACCATGGTCAGTTGTGTTTCCACCTTGGTGGAGTGGAATAACCATTGCTATGCACCATTGTATGGGCATGTAGCCTGTGTAGAGGCTGCGGTTGAAAAGCTTAATTAGTTGGGGGGTTAATTTGTCTTGTAGTGTTTGCAAGATGCAGTCTGGGACACCATCTGCCTCCATTGATGCTGTGTTTTGCTGTCTGAGAGGGCCATTTTCACCTGTGTGCTCTGATGTCTGGGATACTGTACTTTCCGGGTATTGTTGTGGTATCTTTAGGGGGTAAAGTTTGCAATTAATGTATCTGCAAGGATGTTGGTGATATCAGTAGGGTCAGTATATTTTGTGCTATTTTGCACCGGCACAGTGCAAATCTGTGTGTTACCACTTAGATCCTTGACATAGCCAAAGAAGGCTTTGTGGTTATCTTTCAAATCCCTGCCTATTTTCCTGTTGATGTTAGCCTTGGATGATTTCATGAGGGACCTCTGTTTCTTACTAATACTGGTCACGGTTGTCTGCCCTTCTTGGGTGTTTCTGTTTTCCTGGACTACTGTCCTACTTCTGTTGTATAGCCTGTTTATTTCAGGGGTCCACCAGACTGGTATCCTTGTCTGGAAGGAGCGAGTCTTGGTTTACCAGTGATGGCACAATCCATACATCCTTGTAGGTGCTTATAGAGTGCATTTGTAAATTTTTCTGTATCTTGAGCAGTGTTCGCCCTTAAAGTGGGGGCTGTGAAACCTCCTACCTCTGTCTTTAGTAGTGTGAATTTAGCTGTAGGAAAGGTATTCACTGTGGTTTCCTTGGGTGGGGAAGATAGTTGGGTGTGGAAATCATCAGTGAAAAGTCTATGGTCAGATCTAACCAGTGACCAGTTTACCTCTGCTGTGGTGCACCTGTCGCCCATGTTGGTAATTACCACTTCTAGTATGTTTCCACCTCTCGTTAGGGAGTTTACCATCTTACACAGGGCATATGAGGTGATAAATTCCAGGAAGCACTGGGCCTGGAAGTGAGTACTTGAGTAAATTTCCCAGTTAATGGTAGGGTAGTTGGCATCGACCAATACCAGGGTGTTTGGTAGGACTGTCATGTTTTCCTCTGTCTCCAGGTAGGAAGAGTGGTGGTCCTGGATCATGGAGGGTGATCTGTAGCACCCCACAGATTGCATTGCAGTTGTGGCTGATGTTAGCTGCACATGGATGATCTCAGAGGTATCATGCTGTCCGACTAATCTGGAGGTGTAGGTATCCTTGATGAATATGGATACACCCCCTCCATGTTTGTGTCAGTCCATGTTCTGTGGCCAAAATGTGTGGTATGGGTTGTAGTCCAGTAGTGCTGGTGTGCTCTCAGGAGCCTTAAAACACATCTCAGTTACTGCACAGATGACGTTGTCCATATGGAGGAGTGCTGTGAGTGCGTACATGTTGTGATTACAACCCCTGGCTTTGAGTAGCATAACACTCAATGATTTTGTTATTGTGCTGTTTTATAGAGGTGGGAATCACCTTTGAGACTTGCCTAAAAAAGGCACCATGGGGGCACCAATAGCCTTGGCCAGTATTCCAAAGCCTAAGGCTGATACATGCAAGCCAGTATGGTATTTTTGCATGCATGTTACCCATCTGTGCTTGTTTCTCATCTTTCCTGTAGGTAACCTACTGGTAAGCAATAGAAAGCCTTAAACTTATACAAGTCTTCTAGCTTCCAAGATAGGCTTTTGGAGTGATTAAGTATCAGTGTTCTGTATGTTCTTGCTGTACTTAACTATTTTCTGACTACATGGTGATTTTTCACTGTAAATTGTGATCTGAAAGCTCTGTTTATTCACATATTATGTCTGTGATGGTTTGCACTTTAGAGGTTCACAGATAGGTAGTAGGCTATCTGCTCAAGGGCATTTAGAAGCATAGCTACAGTGTGTTGGCTTTCTCTGCACCATTGATGAAGTAACTGAGCCTCTGTCAAGCATAGCCAATGAAGTGATTCCAGGCAGAGTTGCCGGAAGCTGTTGAGGACTGGGGTGGTGGAGGGTGATAGGGGCACTTAGTGATCTAAAAAGGGTGTTAACGTGAAACATCAACACCATTCAATTTCCCCAACAGGTCTTGCAGCAATAAAACTGGAGGAACTCCCCACCCCCTGACTGTATGGTTCTGGGACACATGATCCCAGGGGTGTATATTCTGTTACCCATTCACACATCAAGGTTTCTCATGAAGTGTGTCAGTGAGAGGCTACGCCTAATGTAGTTAGGAATTGAATTTATAGTCTCTCATTTCATTTGTTATGTTTTTATTTCAAGAGTAAGTGAAGCTCAGTGGGTTTGGGCACCTCCGCCCTTTGCTTAGCCTAGCTTACACATAGAAATCATCTAAATAGGAAATAGGCAGAAGCAGCGTTAATGTCAATAGTGTAATGGTTACAGCATTTGCATAGTAACTGTGCATTCCTGGTTCAAATCCCAATAAAGTCAGAAATGTTTTTCATATTAAAAAGTATACCTTAACCACAGCTTGCATATCTAGGTAGTATTCTTCAGTATAATAAACATCTGAAACACCCATATAAACCCATGTGTGCTGGAGGGTAAAGTCAACAGAGAATGTAATGTTATGTAAGTACACAGTGAGATGTTACTTCACTGAAATGTATATATCCTGAGTAGTTAGCAGATGTGGCTGTGTATGCGTGCACAGGTTATAAGTTTTTAAGTTTGTTTAACTGCTGCTTTAATGTCACACAAACAATTTTAAACATGCTTACAACCGCTTACATGAGCCTTATTCTGGAGTAAAACACATTTTTAAAGGATCGCAGGTGTTGAAACCTGGACCATGCACACAATAGTCATGGGATTTACCACGAGCCATCGGACCTGGATACATGTTTCATGGTCTTTAGACTACACCTTATACTATAGGCATTCCACAGTACTAACCACAAATGGGACAGTCACTTTGTGTACATATGTACAGTACATTGTAATGTACTGTAGTTTGTTAATCAACATATACAAGTCTACGTATGTATAACTGTTACAAATTAATATTATATATATATATATATATATATATATATATATATATATATATATATATATATATGCACATATATATATATATATATATATATATATATATATATATATATATATATATATATATATATATATATATATATATATATATATATATATATATATATATATATATATATATATATATATATATATATATATATATATATATATATATATATATATATATATATAGTTACATCTATAGCCATATATATAAATATCTATGAACACACTTTGTGACACAGAAGTAATCCAAAGGAATTGAAGTGTACACAAACCACATGCAGCTCTGCTATTATCATTATTAATATTAACTTAATTCACCATAGAGGGGATGGTTGTTGTGTATGTGGAGATTGGGGTGGGGGAAGGAATGATGGGCAATGAAATTATGCATCAAGGAGAGCCTGGGTTGGATGCTCAATAAGTGAACCGGATGGGTATACATGGAGAATGGGGACAATATAAAAAAGAAACAAAACAAGAACCATTCTCATCCATAATACACCCTGTCAGGTCACATTGCAACACTTAATTCCACAAACATATGAACATTAACATGTATCATACATATGTACACCAACTGACTGTCACATTTGTTTTCAGTAGTGAGGAATGCCCATAGTAAAATGTATATTCTAAACACCATAACATTTGTACATATCTCAGATGCCTTAGTGGTAAAGTCAGTGACTGTGGTGTTCATGGTCCTGGGTTCATGACCTGCAAGGGCTGTTAATTTATTTTGAGGGCCAGAATAAGGGCTGTCGGATGCAGGTTGATTAAAGCACTTTTAAGCAGTTGTAAGCAGTTTTGCATGGGTTTGCGTGATGGAAAAGTGGCGCTTAAACATGGTTAAATGGATAAGTGCTTCACAGGTTTAACCTTTGCTCAATGTCGCGCAGACCACGGGCAAACCTGCTTACAACCACTTAAATGTGCGTTAATCACACTTTCCCTACCCATGCCTGTTCTGAGAGATAAAATAATAGCCACTTCCAGGATTAGAACCCACAACCATGTACACCATCCTCAGAGAAACCTACCACTAAGCTACCTGAGATGTACCTATGCCAGTTATGTATTCAGACAGGTTAAAACACAAAAGGGAGGATTGTGTGGAAATAGGACAAACCACCATGTACCCAATGAAAGGTGTATGTTTTATATATATATATATATATATATATATATATATATATATATATATATATATATATATATATATATATATATACACACACAGAGAGAGAGAGATACATAGATACATGTCAATATATAGAGATATACATACATATGTAGATATATAGATAGGTTAAAACATGTACACATCTATGGAAGTACATATAAATGTATGCAATAATATATATTATCTCTCTCTCTCTCTCTATATATATATATATATATATATATATATATATATATATATACATACATACATATGTGTATGCAGCATCTGAAGTGTTCAAATATCTGAGTCTAACATGGACCATAGCAATCACACATTCTGCCACCCCCAAACAATATGAACATAACATATAAAGAGTATATGTCAATATACTATTACAAATATGTTCTATGGACATGAGCCAAATAAGGTTAGTCACCAACACAAATACAATGACTGCAAATATCCATGACAGAAATACACAGACATCTTTCATGTAGCAAAACTTTATTACATTCCAATGTATTGCCAAAAGGATTCAAGGACTAACAATACCTGCATGCTATACAGTTACCATAGTATTAGTCCACTAAGGGATAGGTGTTCACATAGGGAAGGAACCCCTACACACATATAGAATATGTATAAAAGCAGTTCCTACACACCTGCATCTGCTATGTACACCCACCAACATCTCCCCCACACCCAAACTAATTACAATACATACTGTCATACCATAACCAATTATTCACCCACTGTACGACATCTGCTGAAACCTTAACATACCTGGACAGAGACACACTAAGATGGCCCTATGTGAAATAGTTGCTGTTATACAATGGAACAGCTGCTGATGTTACAGGGTTTGTTTGAACTAATCCTGTTTCAGAGGGTTGAAAAGTAATTACACCAGGAAGTGTTACCAATTACTGATTATCAGCACAGTATGATGCACATTTACACCAAACTAAAGATGTCTGGTGAGCACACTGTAAACCCCCTAACATTATATGCATAGCCATACAGTCGTGAGCTGGTCAAATATCCTAGCCAAACTGAAACATATGCAGAAGTATTAGGTACAGACAAACCCTGCACAAGTAGCAATGTTCAGAAATATAACAGCAGTACTCACATGTAGACCAAATCTTCTAGGCATTACACACAATATACTTCTGTTTGTCTCCATACAGCTGTTGCAATGGATTTCAAACAACACTTCCAGGCTGTCTTCCTCACAAGTAAGGCAAAGGGACAACACCCAAGTGGAGTACTCAGTTATACTCCACCGTTGCCATAATATTGGCTAAGGGAGTAGCTGCACAGCTGATGTGCATGTAATTAACTACTATGGAACACCAATTGGTGATCAGGATAGCACATGTTACTGATCTTTAACTATAAAAGGATGTCTTGTCACACATTCAAACCATCTTTATCTACCTGCAGAAAAGTACAAAATACCCAACAGAAAATTGAAACACAAACCGAAAATGATTAATATACCAGTCAATAACACCTCCAATTACTAAGAAGGTATGTATAACATTTACTGTGTCTGTGTATGTAGTACCTGTTCGGTAATAATTACAGTGTAATCAATGCATATAGTGGAAATAGCTATCTTGTAGTGATGTATTGTTGAGCAGTAGTAATGCTTGTAGTATTCTATGTGTGTACTGCTGTAGGTCACAAGACAAACTCCTCATACACCACAAGGGATGATATATATGGGCTTGGAATTCACCAGTTCTTTTCCAGCCACTGTCAGTGTCAGGGTTGGTCCAACAAGTATGTGCTATAACAGGGGATAGTATATGTTGATATATTGTAACAGTAGACATATGTATGGGTGTATTAGTGAGATGAACATGTCAAGGGTGGGCTTACTGTGCAAATATGATTTGCATTGTGGGATATTGTGCCAATAATTGTTTAATGTACAGTATTTTAGGCAGATCTGTATTCCATTATACATAGTGTTTCTGTTATGTTATGCAAATATTAGTTATGTCTATTGGCGATTACAATACTCAATAACAGAATACATATGACTTGTATTCATCTGACAGTTTAGCAGCATGATAGCAAAGAAAACTGGAAGAGCTAGGTAACTATCCGTGCACATAAGACATGTAATATCCACCTCACTAGTATTGTTTGTAAGCAACTACAGCTGTGCATGAGTACATGTTATGCAAATGTGTAGTGACCCTTGTTACAGGGCTGGCCCAAATGGCTATGTGCACACCTACATAGAGAGGATATTGATAGTAGAGACACACTGGTTGAACTTTCAGGTTTGTGTAGCCTAACCTCTCATTGCCAACCTAACAGCCATTTGCAAATACTGTATGTAAGATTGTGCACAGTACTGGTAATGAAACAGGTTGTGTAACTCCAGTGTAACATCTGCAGTAGGAGTGTAAGATGTAGGAGACCACTGCCCATGTGTAATAACTGCTTCATAGGTGATGGCTTACACGATCTGATTATATACTGATCATGTTGATAGTGGCAGCAGAGTCTATTGATACTTGACTCTGTTTGGGGAGTGGGTGTCCATGCCCAACAGAGCTCATGGTTCTGGTGGATATGTAAGTATATACCCAGAAAAGCATACAGACCTGTTGACACTTGCATCATATGTAGTCAACTATCAGGATGTGATGTGATCCTCAGAGGAGGATTGCTCCTAAAGGTAGCTACTATGTTTCTGTAATACCCAGAGTTGTCACGCCCATAACACAAATATTTACTTGTGAGCATCACTGTCTAAAACATCTTCATAAGCAATACGTAAACTAAATACAGTACTTAGTACTTGTAGTACTGAATGCTCATACAGTCATGTCCACTAGTCAGCTACTGGTGTTACTAATGTCAACTTTGTGTATGTGGCCATCCTGGGGGAATGTAATCTATATGCCATGTGCACTGCCAAACCCACCTAACACCACATCCCACATATTGTCTGGGATGCAGCTACAGGGGTATGCTGGAAGGCAGTCCAGTCTACAGCCATGACTGGACTGGAGAGTCATGAGGTGTAGGTTAACACATGCATCTCATTACCACAACCAACACATACCCTTACCAGAACACAGTAAGGACACCCACACATACCACCACACACATTCACAGAGGCTTCTAAGTATCTGGCCAGGCAGAGACCTCCCAAGCTGGAATAGACAGACAACAAAATACAAAACCTGCATGACATAGTTTGATAATTGTGCCACACCTCAGAACATGTGGCCAGAAACATGCCCAACAGTACTCATTTGTGAATGCAAACTCTAGCACTATGTTACACACCAAGTTATATGAGGGAAAACATACTGTCAGCTACCTGTCTGCCATGATTAGCCATATACCCACACACTCAGACCACCTTTTGAACTATACACATGGCTCTGGCATATTCCATGTTGTTGTGCAGGATCTGTGATGCAGTTGCCTGGACTGCATGGAAACACACATGTAGGAACTATCAGGTCTTGTAGCCCATGCAGGTATGTCCCAAGGTCTTGGTAGCATTCTGCCATTGGCCAGAATGATACTGAAGTACAGGGACAAAAGGATTGTATTCCAAAATTGTCTAATGTACTGGTGTAATTCAAAGGGTATCCAGTATCTCTCTGCCTGGGATAACATGGTTGACCATGATGCTTTGCCATACAGGGCCTGCACCTGTCACCTCTGGGAATCTGGATACTGGCTAAGGCTCATGCTTCCCCTATAGTGCCTTCATCATGCAAAGTTCCAGTGAAAGTCCACTGCTGTAACAGGGACAGCCAAGCAATAAACTGCGGGTTTCGCTACTTAGTGATACATTTCAGAAACTCAATATGGACTCACTTACATCAATAATTAACATGGAGAACATATCTGTGCAATGACTGAGATATGGCTCAATGCTCTGGAGAGCACACCTGCATGACCATGTTATAACACATACCTCACCTCTTGCCCATTATCCTTTATTGGAACACACGAGCCACAGGTGTGTCCATATTCCTGAAGGATATGTACACCCCCACGCTAGTTGCACTTGCATAACTTCAGACACATTATGCTGAGCAACTACCTTTGTGCCAAAGTGGAATTCATATTGCACCTTGAGACAGATAACCCACCATACCTCAGAATTCCCAACAGTCATATTGTGCTGTAATGGGGAATATTAGGTTTGAGACAGAAAACCATAATAATGGCTACTTTCAACTATCCCATTATGAGCTGGGAAGACTCATGTACCTACACCTGTGCTCAATGCATGTTGGATTTCATCAACCCTAATGACCTGGATCACCATAGTCGCACAAACAGGGCTAACAGTATGCTACCCATAGTCAGTCTCCAAAGCCAGTGGTATGCTTCTTAAGAGCAAAGTGGTGATTGTCATGGCACCCATGCAGATGGACAATGCATGTGAAAATGCTGAATCCTACACAAATGCACTTTAAGCACTCACATAAGTGTAGTGATTGTGCCATTGAAACAAAACCAAGATTCAACCAAACAAAAACAGGAAGGCAAACTGGTGGTACCCTGCCTTAAACTGTACCACATAAGGTAGTAACTGTTGAAAGAGTGAGCACACATGACTGGAGGTGATCCCTGGTCTGCCTCAGTAAGATGCAGATACACCATATAAAGCCACACAAAGCTACTGTGAAACTAATCAGACACATATTATGAGGCCAACCACAGAGCATTCTATAGCTGTGTCATGAATTGTAATGGCAACAACAAGACCTGCCGTGCTTCACAGCACTGTGGCATAAGAGGTACTGCACCTATAGAAATAGCACCAGTTCATCCAGATAGGGTCTTGGATAACCTAAACCCACACTCACCTCCCCCACAACAGGTACACCTATTTATATATCCATGTACACTACAGAGCCACTGTAATAACAACTATGCAGGTACAAGCTGCACTCTCTAAAGCTATACATACAGCTTGCATGGGACCTGTCAACATCTCAGGGTGTATCCTACACAAATGTCAGAACAATTTGCTCTCCACATATACATCATGTTCCATCATAGCTTCATGTCAGGCTGTGTACACACTGAATGTTGCACAACAACAGTTATCACACCCCACAAAGGGGGAGACACCACTGATAATGGGAAATAGTGCACTACTACCCTGCTGAGTCTGGTCTGTAAGGCCATGAACCTTGATCAACTTATTTGATGTAGTCAGTCCAGATGTAGATGACAGTAAGGTTGATTCACACAGCATATCATGATCTTGCCAGGTCTTAGGACACCATCATCCATACTGTGTTCCAGCTACACTGAGTAAACTAGGTGTATATTCCTATGTCACAGGAGTGGTTGGCAATTGGACTGCTGGCAGAACCAATCCTACAGAAGGTGTCTGACTAATACACACATATCAAACCAGTGCCACCTACAGTAATACAGGGTTAATTCCTGGTACTCCCCCTCATTGTTATCTATACCACACAAACTAACACAGACGGCATCTGCCCATTGAAGTTTGCAAATGACTATGAACTAGTAGCAATAGTTGACTCAATGAGTGCTGAGGCAACATACAGAAGGGCCTTTGTGGGTCAGATGTGTGGTGTGTAATGTATAGCCACAAACTGACAGCTAAGTATTGCATTGTCATCCCCTATGTTAAAACCCCTGTACCCATGAACTACCACCTAGGCAGCGGTCAACATAATGGAAACTGTGTGTGTATGGGATGCAGCTGGACAGTAGTCTTTCCTTTGATAGTTACTTCACTGCACCAGTCAGGTAGTCATAAGTGGCACCCCTAATCATGACAGGGTGCCATCCATGAATATAGAGATCATTGTTCAGCCATACTCAACACTCAAGTGACCCATAATAGATCACATATTTTCTTTATGGGTTATTGATCATGTTCAGATGGCCTACACTGGCCTACCTAATCCCTAGCTCCACTATGTAGCATGATGCCTACCCTGAATAAAGCCATGTCCAACACAGAGATGTTGGACATGCTACACTTACACATCCTGATTTCAAATAAACACATACTTCATGGACATCCACCTTTCTAGTACAAGGATAACAACATGCCTGACAGATCACTGTCCAATACACTTTATATACTGCCATACTATGCAGCCCTGTCCAAAGCTGCACATTGCCCCTCTTTGAGACATGGTGTGATGACCGCATGGCAAATATTTCAGTAACCCTGAGCATCAGTTCTGTGGCACTGCTTGAACTGGCCACTGTAACTTAACTGTCTGTTGGCTACAGCTAGGTAACATTTTAGCGTAGGCTCATAAATGGTCCAGGGCATATAGTCTACTAGTTCACTATGACCATACATACAATAGTTGATATCCAACCCTGCAAATACCATCAAGCTAGCCATTGGCCCATTTGTTTCACATGTGCAACACAGGTAATACATGTCATGATGCTAAACTGCTGTACAGTGCCATGTAGATGTATATGGCAAAGCACATACATGTAAAACTTTCCATGAGCAAGTCTGCAGGGTCACAGGTATGACAATATATGTGACATATACACAGCATTAAGGTCTATTGCATTAATGTGAACACATCCAGACAAGTGCTGATAGGTAAAGACACCAGTACAGGCAAACAGACATGCCCACATCAAGACAACATCCACCTGGAGTATGAGCAATGTCATCACTTGACACACACATATATGGTGATAACATCAAATCACTAGTACATATCAAATGTGTATGAGTTAAACGTGTCAGTGGTGTTAGTGTCATGTAGATTTGCAAAGACATATTTGTAATCTTAATAAATGTGATACACATGTATGTTCAGCTGTACCTCTGTACTTATCTGTAAGTTACTGTAACCTGTCTCCATCATTATGTCTACCAGGTATGCCATGTGCCAGGCTGCCACCATACACCCGCTTGGAGGATGAGGTCCTCATTCCATACCTCGTTGACAACCATGTAACACTCTTCAGCCATGTGCCACAGGATGCACAGCAGCAGGATGCTCAGTGGGAGGAACTGCGCAGGAGGGTAAATGATGTTGGCAGCCACAATTGCACCTATCAGCAGGTGCGCCGACACTGCACTGACATCATTAGATGGGTGAAACCGCGTGCAAATGTAATCACCAGTGAACAGGGTGCAACAGGTGGGGGGGCACTCACGCAGCCCCCACTCACACTTACCGAGGAGCTACTGGCCAACCTGGGGTCACCTGCAGAACTCCATCCACAAGCTTTAGCTGGTATTGTGGAGGTGGATGTCTCACAACCACTGAGCCTGGAGTTGCCTGGTAAGGCACTACTGTACATATAACAGAACTATATTTCATATAGTTACATGTGTTACTGTACAATATGTAATGTAACATCATATGCAAGGCATGTATGCACACATGCCACATACCATAGTTTGCTACTCTATGTATGCACAGATGTGCATTCTCCATAGTATAGTCTATTGTACTGGCTTATGTGCTAACAGGCACATTGCATCCTGTAGCTATCACACAGGTGTGGATAATGATCTTACTGCTGTGACACTCCTATTTAGGTACCTTTGGTGTTTCGCAGTGACAGCAGCCTGTTGCAAGTGAGATTGTTATTATTTATCAGGCTCGATAATGCACAGATCATATTAATTGCACACTATCTGCCATGTGGCCATTTAACACATATACACATAATGTATGGTGGCCCTGTTAATGTATACAGGTTAGACCTGCAATGCATCACAGTGGTTACCCATGTGGAATAATGGAAGACTATATAAAACACCTACACTAAACCTTACAAACTGTCATTGCCATATGTGTGGACAGCTGTGAATACAATGGTGGAGGTGTGGCTCACTGTAGGGACATGTACTACAGATCAGCATTACACATGTGGGGAATACAAACAGTACTATGCAGACAGCATATGTGTGCACACACACTAAATGTTTTGGAGCAGGAGTATGACCAGCCCACAGGATTCACCCTTGTGGATTATACCCCTGTTATGAATGTCACACAATGTCATGTGCTATCTGACATGTCCATGACATTTAGTGGGCTGACTGCAACACTGCTTAACTATCCTGCAAAACATGATAACTCACATCCCAAACATACCACTTTTTGTCTGCATAACCCTGTGTTCAGTGGAGCATATGACATCTATGGGTGTATGTCATATGGGACAACACTGACATGTGAAATAGATGCCCATCACAATCATTGGACAAAACATGTTTACACATGGCCATGAAGGATGGCCAGAGACATGAAGCAACACACACTGTAGTAGTGATGTACATGTGTGTACACCCTGTTGTACATTGGCCCAACACAATACAACTATGGCCTTTGTGTAATGGTGATATTGCAGATGTGAAACACTAAACATCATACAGGCCTGTGCACAGCTTGTGTGGGCATGACATCAAACCACCATATAACATGTTTTGAACATCATGAGTGTGTCATGACATGAAAGCATTCACCTATACAGTATCCAAATACATATTTATTTATTTTTATTTATTTTACATATTTTGACCGCTAGTAGAGCTGCTTTTTATTCATTTTCATTAGAGAGGGAGGAGAAAAGCTCACATACTATATAATATAATATAAAAAAAGCAATAGCAATGCCCACCACACATAGAAGGAATTAATGTAACATTTTAAAGTAAACCATTGGGTTAAAAATGTGGAAGATAACATTTACAACATTTATTGGCAGATGTTGGACAACATACACATACAACCACACCAGGCCACAGATACAGTACATTCACCTTGCTGGTGTCAGACATCACTGTCATGCTTGCTCCTCATGTGTTTGAGGTACACAGATGGCATGTGGGACATGGAGTACTGCTCAGTTAGCCATGTCTGGGCATAGTTTCCAGGCATCAGCAATATGGTTGCAGATATGCAGGGGTGTCATCCGTATACCCTTCAGTGACCTGCATCACACATTCCACATTAGGGTTTAGTGTGTATACACCTCAGTGACGTGGGTCACATTCCTCATTAGTTATGTATTCTATCTGAACACAATCATGGCTATGAACTGTGTCTGTAATTCACACTGTATAGCAATAGTGAAGCCACATGATTGCCTGCAATAGCTATGCACATCAGCTCCATGTGCAGTATGTCACTGTATATCTGTAGGGCGGACTGACAACATTGCATCAGCTGAAGGTCCATGTTAGTATAACACGTCCCTGCATTGGGACACCATTACCTCACTGTATATTTGAAAGGACCCATTGTGTTAAACATGTATGCATGTCATTCAACATGTCATCAGAAGACATGTCATACTACATGTGATTGGCAAGGACATATGCCACACATCAGGCTGGTGTTCTGTTAACCAGCGCTGGTCTGCGGCACCATTGCAAAGTAGGGACAGCCATGTCAAACATGTGTGTGTACAGCCACAGGCACATTGTCTGTAGACTCAGCTCAGGGGTAAGCAGAATAATGTAGAACAGACTTGCACTGCTTTTGGGAGATATTCAAGCTAGGGCTCAGACAAACATAGTATTCACTCAACAGACCCTTCTGCTCATGTCCTCCTCACACATAGGGGCAGTGGCCAACACAAAGCATCTGTGGCAGATGTATAAAGGTCAGCAATGGTCTGTTAACATGTGGGGTATGTTGCACAGAACATGGCAGTGCGGTGCAATGGTGCATAGTGCATGCACTGTGTTGCAGTTTTGTGGCATAACCTACTAACACAAATGGTGCAACACAGGGATGTATTCTAATTACTACTATAATTGTGTAAGGTGCATGCCTTCTGCTATAACACATGCATGCTGTTGTGTGCTGCTCAGGGATGTATGATAACCACAACTATAAATGTCTAAGCTGAATGCCTTTTGCCATATCACGTGCATGTTGCATGCCGTTGGGTGCCATAGCATGTGTCTCTGTCTGTGTGTGTCTGTGCATGTCTGTGTCTGTCTGTGTGTCTGTGTGTGTGTGTCTGTCTGTGTCCCCGGAATTCAAGAAGCTTGGCGCAAGGATGGTTTTAGCCTTGCGCCGAGCGTCCTCACTACAGATGGTGCAGCAGCACCATATGAATATGTATGAGTGCGCCCACTGCACCCTTGATGTGCACAGGAAATGTGTGCGAGTGCAGAGGGCATGTACAAGTGCTCTACGGAGGCGTAAACATGCCCTGAAAGTTGCAAAACCTACTATGCCTACTAGTAGAGCCTGCCTGTAATAGTAAGTCAGTAATTCAGTGTCCGTGGATACCGAAATGTATGCTAAGCATACAAGAGTGTCCACGAACAGTAAAATAAAATTGAAGTAGTAACCACACAAGCACGTAGTGGAATGTTGAGCCCTGTCCCTAGAACTTTCACAATAAGATTCCCCGTGTCCATATTTTACATTTGAATGTCTGCAATATCGAAGGTGTAAGCAAAGCGTAGCATGTTTGCACGTCGCTGCCCTCCGCTGAGCATAGCTTACACATCAAATTCAGTCAAATAGAGAAAAACATACGGAATCAGCATAAATGTCAATAGTGTAGTGTTTAGAGCATCCACCTAATGAACAGGCATTCACGGTTAGAGCCCAACAATAGCACATATCATTTTCCATGTGGAATGAATGTAGTTTTGCTGTAAAACTGACATAAGAGTATCGCATGAGATATTTAACTTAAATATAATTCAAGCAAAATGGCACTGTCATAATTAATAGGGCACTAGTAAGCAGGTGTAAGCACAAATAAGCTGCAGTAAACACATATTAGTACCAGTAAGCAAGTCTGAGTGCACTTGCGTGGGTCTAAGCAGTGCCCAGCATAGGAAATGTATATAAGTATGTACAGATATATAATAGATATGTATATATATATATATATATATATATATATATATATATATAATATATATATATATATATATATATATACACATATATACATATATATATATATATATATATATATATATATATATATATATATATATATATATATATATATATATATATATATATACACACATACATATATATATATATATATATATATATATATATATATATATATATATATAGGAAGAAAGAACAACATAACAATAAAGCATACAAAAGGAATGAGAAGGGAATCAGCAGCAACCCCAGTATTATATAACGCTGTCAGCATATGTTATATCAAGCTGGGCAGGAGTGAGCAAAGCACTGCTACTCACACCACAGGCAGGATATTACCAGTGGGAGTAACATTGTTGATTTGCTAAGTCTACTTTACACACAGAGGGTAGTCCCTAGTGGGACTACCCAAGAACTGATAGGCTATTTATAGGCTGATAGACTATGCTACAGGCCCCATGAAGGCTCAGTATCTCTCCAACCTAACACCACTCTTAAGTATTCAACTGCGGTACCACCTTTAGCATTCTTATAAGAGAAGCGCAGTCCGGGTCTGAACTGTCTGCAAACAGCTACAGTTAACTTTGAACCTAACACCACTCTTTAGTATTCAACTGCGGTACCACCTTTAACATTCTTATAAGAGAAGTGCAGTCCGGGTCTGAACTGTCTGCAAACAGCTACAGTTAACTTTGAACCTAACACCACTCTTAAGTATTCAACTGCGGTACCACCTTTAACATTCTTATAAGAGAAGTGCAGTCCGGGTCTGAACTGTCTGCAAACAGCTACAGTTAACTTTGAGTATGTGTCTACCTGTTTGAGCCAATTTTCATTTTCCCCTGGAGAGCACTGTGCTTTGGCTGTAAGCAGCCCCCCCCCCCCCCCCACACACACACACCACCACCACCACACACATCTTCCACTTTCTCTTATTCCCTTCTGTTAGCAAATAGTATCCATAACTGATCAATACTGTGTGTTTGTTAATTTAAACTATGACCACAGTAGCCTCCTGATACAAGGTTATCCTGTTTTTCCACCTGAGAAATTAAGAAAAGACTTACAGTTTCAGAGCAGTCCTTGGACAATTGTGCTTGTTTCTTAACACATACTTGTCTTGCTTTGTGATTGTCTCCAGCCCTCATACAAGACCCTAACAGGTCTCTACCCGCGCGCCTCCCCACCCTGCCCCCTATTTCCTCCCGCCCCAGTGGTCCCACCTTTATTGCACTCAAACCCTCCCATCTTTCCAATAGCCAACCACAGCTAACCCAACACTACCTCCTCCATATTCCCTCTACTTTCACACCTCCTCAACTGACATGTACAAGCATACCTTTCCTTTGCTCACTGCATGCACTCTCCTTGCATATCTTACATCCTACCAAAGCTCCATCATTCCCCCACTTAACCACTACCATTGTACTACTACTCACACCACCACCCATGTCTCAACCATACTCAGCTCCCCTCCCACCAGCTCAAGAACCATCCCTATGCACCCCCCACATATTCTACCAACTATATTACTCAAACGTAAAGCATCCCTACAACTTAACATAGTAACCCTCCCACCATACCTATTACCCACAGAGCACAATCATAAAGTTTCCATTATAAACAAACACATTCAAAAACTGAGAAAACTAATAATCTCATGCATATCAAAACTAGCCCTAAGTGGAGACATCCACCCCAACCCTGGCCCTACCATCTCCAACCCCAATCCTCATAATCAGACTAGAAACCACAACTTCTCCCATATTACAGCCAATAGATAGCCAAGTGACTTCCTTCTACTAAGCCTAAATATTAGAAGTATATCCAACAAAGTCCATGAACTCCATGCCACCATTGACTTATACTCCCAGATATTGTCATCCTGACAGAAACCTGGCTAAAACCTCACATTACCAGTGAGCAAATACTCCCTACAGGTTACGACATACTAAGAGTAGAACAAAAGGAGGTGGTGTAGCTATAATATTTAAACAGCATCTAAACATCCAGATCTTAAAATCATCAGCACCACAAATAGGTAATGGAAAAATAATATATACCAACCTCAAAATTAACCAAAACAAAACCATCAGCATAATTGGATGCTACTTCCCACCTGGCCAAAACATCCCTCCACTAGAAAACCTCCTCAGCTGGTCTTCCCACCATCTCCCCCAAGAAACTATCATCTTAGGTGATTTCAATATTGACTGGCAATCCTGTTCTGGCAACAATCCAACCCATCGTGTACACCTTCATGGCTTCACCCAACTAGTCCAGTCACCAACAAGGATAAATAAAACTCCAGCAAGCACACTACCCTGGATTGGATACTAGTCAGTAAGAACCCCAGTCATATATAACAGGCTGCTTATCAGATAGCCTCAGTGATCACTCCCCAACATTCCTACTCAAAAATACCGTACCAATCAAGCTAAACCTGTCATCTATCGTCAAAACACGTAAAAATAAACTTTAACCCACTCACATTCATCTCATCCCTCAAAGAATGTAACTGGCATGCTCTAAAGTACCTCAGTCAAGATGACGCAGTTGAATTTTTTAATACTACCTTCCTGAACATCCTTAATTACCATGCCCTCATAAGATTTTCGAGAACCAAAGCACAACCCTCCCCATGGCTACAGAAAACCACTAAGTCAGAAATGAAAAACAGGGATAAAGCCTGGGAGCACTGGCGCAAAACCAAAACCCCCGCAGCTAGACAAACATTCCCAGAACTACGAAATAGAGTCAAAAACTAATAAAACAGGACAAATTCCAATACTACCAGTCTGCCCTAGACTCCTCACAACACAGCCCCAAACAATTCTGGTCCTCCATAAACTCCATCCTCCACCCAGGTAAAGTCAGTACCCCTCCTCCTAACATCCCTCACTCCTCAGAAAATATTGCTACCTCATTCAACACACACTTCACCCAAACCATACTATCACTAGCTAAACAACACAACCCCCCTCCAACCCACACCTTCAACTAGTAATCTCCCCACTGCCTTCTCTTTTTCTCCTGTACCTACCTCCATCATAAAAAACTCTTAACTAAACTTAAAGCCACCAAATTAGCAGCAGACAACCTCCCAAGTGAATACCTACAAATCGCAGCTGATGCTCTGGCCTACCCTGTATCCATCTTGATTAACTGATCTCTGTCAGAAAGTTACGTTCCCACATTGTGGAAAGTCTCACATATAATTCCCCTCCACAAAGGCGGACCCTCTGCAGAACTAACCAATTACCCCATAGCTATTCTCTCTCCACTCTCCAAAATACTAGAGAGATGCATACACTCTCAGGTCTCAGACTACCTCCTTACTAACAACCTCCTTTCCAGTACTCAGCATGGTTTCCGACCAAACCATAGCAACGCCACTGCCTTACTCTCCTTTACTAACACTATCCTTCAGCATAAAAACAATGGCTATCTCTCCTCTGCTACTTTCCTAGACCTATCTAAGGCATTTGACATGGTCCCACACAAACAACTTATCTCTGTCCTCAATAACCTATCCTTCTCACAATCAGTCACCCACTGGTTTCAGAGTTACCTGTCTGACCGCCAACAATCTGTTGTATGGCAGAATGACATATCTCCCCAACTACCTGTCTCCATAGGGGTTCCACAAGGATCCATCCTTGGACCCCTACTTTTCTCAGTTTACACCAATAATCTAGCCTCTGCCACCAAACATGGCACACTCATCCAATATGCAGATGACTCAACCATCATATGCTCAGCCCAGTCTCTACCCAAACTGCAAAAAGTCACACAGGAAGCCTTTTCCTCTGTTGAAACATGGTTATCCGATGCCCAATTAATACTCAACCCAAACAAAACTAAACTACTCATCTTCCAACCCACCAAACATACTCAAAACAACTCTCACTTTAACATCACAGCAAAAGACAACACCACTATATACCCAACTGAACACACCAAATTGCTAGGAGTGGAAATAGACAATAAACTAAAATTTGACATTCACATATCCATGACCATAAAAAAAGTCCACAAAAAACTAGGAGCATTATACAGAAATAAACAATTTCTCACCAAAGCAGCAAATATTTCAATAGCAAATTCCCACCTTATCTCCACCCTACTTTATGCCTCTCCAGTATATACCAACCTAAGGCAATGTGATCTAAACAAGCTAGAGACCTGCTACGACAAAATCGCCAAATTTGCCACAGGGGCATCCTACCGTAGTCACCACTGTCTCTCACTTGCTGAACTGGCTTGAACTCCCTCACCTCCTTCAGTGGTATCAACTCTCACTCACCCACAAACTAGTAAACCATCCACTAAATGTCCCATCCCTCCAGAATCTACTCCAACCCTATCGCACCACCAGATCACTAAGATCCAGCAACAAAAATCACTTGCAGATCACTAAAGCCAATAACTCTGCTGGTGAAGCACTATTCTCTTGCGCCATAGCCAAATTATGGAACTCACTCCCACCCACAATTACCTCCGTACCATCATGCACCAACTTCAAAACTTTATTAAAAGCTCACCTAAAAACATGCTGGCTATGCCCTTGCAACTCCCACTCTAATATCCACCCCATCCAACTACTACCTTTCTGTCACCTCCACTAACTACCTTGATGATAGCAAGCTCAGATGCTCATAAGCCTAGTACTTATTATACAGCAGGAACTTCTCATTGTTACATTTGTTAATGCCTGTTATGTACTTCACAGATAAAGATTCTAGTTGTCTACTGATGTACTATGTTCTTCATCTGTAAATATGTTGTAAGTAATTTCTATGTTAAATTGTTAATCACTATGTAATCCAATGTAACTACTGTCTGTTTATTTTACTGTGGAGCTTTTCTACCCGGGCCTCCACTGAAAATGGACGTCAACAAATTTAAATGAATAAATAAATAAATAAATAAATAACTATTTAGCCATCCGACCATTGCACAAGTAAGGGCAGGTATGTTCAAGGACTAAATGGTGGGAGAACCTGAGAATATATGGGTTGGGACAACATACATGTAGGGCCCCTAACATTCAGGAGGGGGTGTGGAGGTGTGTCATGGCTGAGATAACAACTGCACAATGGATGATATGCGTGTATGTTGAACTCGGGTGGGGTGGAGGAACTATGGGTATGAAATTATGGAGCCAGGTGTGCCAGGGTTGGATGGGCTGGTTCTAATCTGACCGCCCCCTGGAGGTCAGCAAGTTCGTTATAAGTATATATGCATACACACCTGCAGACATCAGTATGTAGAAGTACATGCTCTGTAACACATTCATTCTATTTGCAGACATAAATAACATGAATGTGCCCTTACAAACCTCAACAGTAGATAGAATAATAAGTTGTGCATAAGAGGGAAGGGATGAAACTGCTAAAATGCAGAAGTGTGTACAATGTCCGAAGTCAGTGCTGTGCTGAAAAAAATCAAATGTGAGGACTTTCCCACACATGGAATCATTCCTGTTATCTGCCTGTTACGGCAATGTCAATTACTAAACCGGTCTGTTTGTAAAAGAAATACGCTGAACACATACATAATTAGGTTCTCATGTGTAACGTTTGCATTACCACATAGTCATACTTATTAATTTATTGTATTGTCATGTTAACGGGAGTAAAAATGTAATGAAGTATAGAGTCTAATCTTGACATAAACACATGCGTGTTCCATGTGAGACAACCCAAAAATTGCGAATAGTGTCCTTTTGGTTGCTCATGTCACCAATGTTCGTGGACTAAAAGTTTGGGAGTTCTGGGGATACGTGGAGTGAGTCAACCGATGGGATGGACCTATAGGAGTAGGGAATGGCCAATGTGTAGTGGTGTGGATACACCATGAATCCAACTGGAGAATGGATGACTGTAGTGTTAGGGAGGCATTGGGGTGTGTGTTTGGGGAACCAGGAGCCATGGGTATATGGGTATATAAGCAAATGAAGTAGCACGGCAATAGCGTATTGGTTAGAGCAACCGCCTAACTAACAGACATTCCCGTACCGAATCCCACTGCATCAAATACCATTTACCATCAGTAATCTGTACATGAACATGTTGAGACATCTGTCCACTGTATAACCTGCAAAATAACAATTAAAAGTTAACTGGATCGAAGTGTCAACGTCATAATGAATAAGGCACTAGTAAGCAGTTTTAAGCATATATAAACACCAGTAAGCGTGTGTAAGTGTATTTGCATAGGGTATGCATTGCTTTACAGACAGACACATACATATATATATATATATATTTATATATATATATATATATATATATATATATATATATATATATATATATATATATATATATATATATATATATATATATATATATATATATATATATATATATATATATATATATATATATATATATATATATATATATATATATACATAGATATAGATATATATATATATATATATATATATAGATATATATATATATATATATATATATATATATATATATATATATATATATGTGTGTGTGTGTGTGTGTGTGTGTGTGTGTGTGTGTGTGTGTGTGTGTGTGTGTGTGTAGATATACACAGATATACAGCTATGATCGGAAACAGCACACAGGAATGACATATGCTCAGAGGCTATGAGGGGCCCAAGCAAGAAACATGAAACACGTAGCATGACCTTCCACCCCCCCCAGCTGGACATGGGAAACATACACACAAACCCACAAACAATGTAAATAGTCCAATGCTCCCCAGACCACAGGCAGGATACAACTGGGGGGGGTACACAGTGCACCCGGGAAATCTAATCTTGGAACACAGACAGGTGCGTCCTTTGTGGGACACCCCAAAAATTGCCAAGACCAAAAGAAGGTGATACACTAACCATTCTGGCTGGGGTGTATACATACCCGGAATACAAAGGTGGAAAATCCTGATGACCCATGGGTCGAGACAATTGTATGACATGGATCCCATGAAGTGGAGAGTGGGCAGGGTGTAGTGGTGTGTTCAGAACCGACCAGGACCTAGAGTAAGGATGGGTTCTGTAGAGGAGGTGCAGGTGGGGGAACTATGGGTAGCTACTTATAGGTCTAGGTGTGCAGGTGTTGGCTGATGTGGGCCTATATGGACATATCTATGAAGAAAGAACAACGTAACAATAAAGCATACAAAAGGAATGAGAAGGTAATCAACAGCAACCCCAGTATTATATAACGCTGTCAGCATATGTCATATCAAGCTGGGCAGGAGTGAGCAAAGCACTGCTACTCACACCACAGGCAGGATATTACCAGTGGGAGTAACATTGTTGATCTGCTAAGTCTACTTTACACACAGAGGGTAGTCCCTAGTGGGACTACCCAAAAACTGATAGGCTATTTAGCCATCCGACCATTGCACAAGTAAGGGCAGGTATGTTCAAGGACTAAATGGTGGGAGAGCCTGAGAATACATGGGTTGGGACAACATACGTGTAGGGCCCCTAACACTCAGGAGAGGGTGTGGAGGTGTGTCATGGCTGAGATAACAACTGCGCAATGGATGATATGCATGTATGTTGAACTCGGGTGGGGTGGAGGAACTATGGGTATGAAATTATGTAGCCAGGTGTGCCAGGGTTGGATGGGCTGGTTCTAATCTGACCGCCCCGTGGAGGTCAGCAAGTTCGTTATAAGTATATATGCATACACACCTGCAGACATCAATATGTAGAAGTACATTCTCTGTAACACATTCATTCCATTTGCAGACCTAAATAACATAAATGTGCCCTTACAAACCTCGACAGTAGATAGAATAATAAGTTGTGCATAAGAGGGAAGGGACAAAACTGCTAAAACGCAGAAGTGTGTACAATGTCCGAAGTCAGTGCTGTGCTGAAAAAAATCAAATGTGAGGACTTTCCCACACATGGAATCATTCCTATTATCTGCCTGTTATGGCAACGTCAATTACTAAACCGGTCTGTTTGTAAAAGAAATATGCCGAACACATACATAATTAGGCTCTCATGTGTAATGTTTGCTTTACCACATAGTCATACTTATTAATTTATTGTATTGTCATGTTAACGGGAGTAAGGATGTAATGAAGTATAAAGTCTAATCTTGACATAAACACATGCGTGTCCCATGTGAGACAACCCAAAAATTGCGAATAGTGTCCTTTTGGTTGCTCATGTCACCAATGTTTGTGGACTAAAAGTTTGGGAGTTCTGAGGATATGTGGAGTGAGCCAACTGATGGGATGGGTCTATAGGAGTAGGGAGTGGCCAATGTGTAGTGATGTGGATACACCGCAAATCCAACTGGAGAATGGATGACTGCAGTGTTAGGGAGACATTGGGGTGTGTGTTTGGGGAGCCAGGAGCCATGGGTATATGGTTATATAAGCAAATGAAGTAGCACAGCAATAGTGTATTGGTTAGAGCAACCTCCTAACAAACAGACATTCCCGTACCAAATCCCACTGCATCACATACCATTTACCATCAGTAATCTGTACATGAACATATTGAGACATCTAAACGATAAATATAGCAAAGGTAAGGCTCCAGATTCCAAGTGAAAAATAAAAGAATATGCCAATAAATCCTTCCAGCAGTTCTGACTTTATTAAAACACAAGCGCTTTCACATACAGCTTCATCAGGTGTATATACTAAAATAAAAACAAACACCTTTTAAACCATTCATTCTAATCACATGACAACAACTAATTAAAATTTTTTTTAATTTTTAAAGAGACACTAAAATGATGGTAAAAGTGTATATTCAGAAGTCAGATATTTAACCTACCCACGTATAGATCTCTTACTTAATATTGGTTTAATGGGGACACAGTCATTTAGGCCATGCCCATAGTTCGCTCTGAGTCTCACAATCCAGTTGGCTTCCATTTCTTCAGTTCTGGATCTAATATCACCTCCCCTAATATCACAGTATGTTCTACCTATCACTGTAAATTTAAAAATGTGATGCTCACCTACGCTCTTAACATGTTTTGCTAAAGCATTGATATTACTACCTTTCTTTATGTGATAAAGATGCTCTCTTATTCTCTCTTTTAAAGTGCGATTCGTTTTGCCAATATAAAATTTATTACATACCAAACAGCTAGCTAAATAGACTAAATGCCTCGTATCACAGGTCACATCCACTTTGATATCCAATATATATCCAGTATCAGGATGCTTAAAATATAGATCTGTATTTATCCATTTACAAAAATTACAGCTACCACATGGTTTTGTCCCATATACAAATTCATTACATATTTGATTTCTCCTCGTACATAGCCTTCTCTTCAAATTTTTCTTATTCTTAAATGAAAATTGAGGTTTTATTCCCACTAGGTCTCTTATTTGACTATCAGTAACAATAATATTCCAATGCTCATTAATAATAGATGTATATTTTTTAATATCAGTAGTATATGGGATACACATTCTCAATTTGTTATCAGGTGTCTGTTTATTAACTATTGATCTCTCTGAAAAATAAGGTTTAGCTCTTGTTCCTCTTAGTTTCCTAACTTGTGCAATATTATTATAAATCATCCCTTCTCCATAGCCTCTCTCTAAAAGTTCCGAGGTTGTTATTTTTATTTGTTTTTCATATTCATCATTCTTCACATTTAATCTAGAAGCTCTTAAAAGTTGGTTCTGAGCTACATTTCTAAAAATATAGTTAGGGTGCATGCTGTCCCTACTCAATATTTTGTTAGCATAACATTCTTTTCTATACATCCTTGTAGTAATTCTATGCTGATTGTCTTTTTCTACATACAAATCTAGAAAGCTAATACCGTCAACTGAATAATTTAAAGTGAATTTTAGGAAGCTAGATGACCCATTAATAAATGTAACAAATTCCATTAGTTGTGTGATAGACCCTCTCCATAAAAGAAAAAGGTCATCCACAAACCTTCTGTAAAATAATATTAAATCTTTGTATGGACCTCCTAACAAGTGTTAAGTTTCCCAGATGGACATAACTGCATTCGCATAACTGTTTGAGCAAGAACTCCCCATTACAACACCATTTCTCTGCCAATAAATGGTATCACCATATACAAAAACATTATTTTCAAGCACAATGTTCATTAGTATTTGAATCCATTTAATTTTCTTAGCATTAAAAATCCCATTCCTTTACACATTTTCAGTTAAGCTCTTAATACCAGCTCCATTCGGAATAACAGTAAATAAGGAAATCACATCCAGTGTAACAAAGACAATATTCTCAAATAAAAAACCTTGATTTGTGAACTGATATAAGACACGCAAAAAATGCTCAGTATCTTTTAAAATGAAAAAAGAACCATCTAATAAAACTTTAAAGTTTTTTTATAAGAAAATTGAAATTGGCTCTGTGCTCCAACCACTCCCAGCAACTATAGACCTCATAGGGGGCCTATATTAACATTTATGAATTGTTGGCAGTCCTTGTATTGTGGGAATAATGGGATTAATTATAGTAAAATATTTAAGTTCAGCATCTATAATACTTGCATCCCCCAACTGCTTGATTAACTTTTGAATATTACTTACCATCCCTTTTACTTGTGATGATGTAACAATCTGATAAAAATTGCTATCATTAAGCATTTCATACATCAAAGTGTCATAATCAGGGCTATCTAATAAAACAATTTGTCCACCCTTATCTGCGGGCCTTATAATTAAATTAACTTCATTCTCTAAACATTGCAGAGCCCTAAATTCATCTTTACTTAAATTACACCTTTTATTTCTAACCTTGAATGTTTTCTGTTGATTGTATACTTTATAAATATCAGAAATACATATTTGTTCAAAGGCATTAACTAGAGCTGCTTGTTTAGGCACAAATACACTCAGTTTTTTAAAACAAAAACCAAGCGAGGCTTGTGTTTGCTGATACATAGACTTCAATGTCAAATTACGCGTAAACATTTTTAAATCAAAAATAATGTCTGTAATATCCATTTCTACACTAGGTATAAATGAAAGTCCTTTTTCCAACACAGATATTTCAAAATTGGATAAAGAACATGTGGATAACTTTACCACTAATGTCTTACTTGCTGGAATGCTTTCTTGATGGTATAAGGGCTGATATTCTCCTCGTCTTAACTTCCTTTTGTATCTTGTGGTGCTCCTTCCCCTCTGCTGACTTCTCTGTCATCCCCCTCCCCTTCTGTTTACTGATCTCTCTCTGGTGGGGAGCGGGAAATTCAAATCGATGGTATTCAGGTTTCCTCAAAAACTTTTGTTGGTCTTTAATTTATCAGCTCCAAGAGCATTAGGTGAACTATCAGCTGCCCTGTGTACTTCAGCTGTGGTGACAACAGTTTTCCTTCTTGCACCCAGATCAAAAGGGGGCTGTATAGTAGTATTGATAACCTCTATTGGTGCTGTAATATTTTCTGAATCCCGTTCTTTATTGCCTTGTGGCTCTTCTGTCTGCCGTTCCATACCGGCTTCCACTGATGCAGTAATAGGCTGTTCAGCCATGGTATTATGATTGGATGTATTACTTTCAAAAACTGCTCTCCGGTTTAAAACAGATTCACAAGGCCAAGTAAAGATATTCCCTAGGGAAAAATCCTTACGGTCTCTCTGAAGTTTACTAAGCTTAATTTGTAATAATTTTCTTTTATATACATATACATTGTCTATAATGTCAGTCATTAGTTTCATAAGAATATCGCTAGTATATTTCTTGCAAATCTCTAAGTATTTGTTCTTTACAGTTCCAAGCAAAATAGCCCCTTGTCTCTCCGCCACCCATATCAACAGATTCAAATAACTTAGACTAGTGGTTAAATTCAATTGTTGCCACTCACTTAATAAAAGTGAGTCACAGTCAGTCTGTGCAGGCATCTTTAATATTCTATGTCCCTGTGGTATTAATTTCTCCGTCAAACAGGCTTCCAAGTGAAACTTCTCAAACTGCATTTGTTTCAGTTTGCACATTTCTTTCTCTAAAGCAAATAAATCACTTCTTAGAGCCAGATAATCTATTTCAGGTTGATCATCACTCTCAATGGTAAAATTCTTCATAAACAATGGATTATCTTTATCACTTACTTTAGAAATAAATTAATTGACATTGGTCTCTGTCCATTGCACATTGATAACTGGTGAATAATCCATCTCTATTTCATCAATTTCTGTAGCCATAGTTCTGGTGTTATCAGGCAAAATGTAGAAAATAATGAAGAAGCAAAAGATAGCGCCCATTATACCATGACCCCCCATTAATATTCCAAAATGTGCATGCTGATTGGCCAGTGTGCACGTTATAAATCGACTTATACTAATAGAAAAAGGTCCGGTCGCCCAGACTTGTTCCATTAGTATAAGTCTTTTTTTAAAACACTGTCTCGCTATGTTAAAAGAGTTGAACATAGCGACACAGGTTTTAAAAAAGCAACGGAGATCTCCGTTGCTTATTTTAAAGCTGTCTCGCTATGGTAAACCCATTTAACATAGCGAGACAGGTTTAAAAAAAAAAGCAACGGAGAAAGCAAGATCTCCATTGCTTTTTACTGTTTCATTATGTTAAATGGGTTTAACATAGCGAGACAGATTTAAAATAAGCAACGGACATCTCCGTTGCTTATTTTAAAGCTGTCTCGCTATGTTAAACCCATTTAACATAGCAAATAAAAAGCAATGGAGATCTTGCTTTCTCATTGCTTTTGGCCACAGCTCTGATGTACTGCGAGGCATGCGCAGTACATCAGAACTGCCTGATGACAGACAGAAGCAGAAGGGCAACAAAGAGGCATTATACAATGCCATTATTTAATAAAAGTAATTGATTCTTTTCTTAATTAATGACATAGTATAATAGCAATAACCCATGCCTGGGTGTGGGTAATGCGGGATTTACTCACGGTTGTCTTTGTTTGGTCCCTCGAGCTTCGCCATCGGGACCAAACTATGCCAACTGTGGGTAAATCCCGCATTACCCACACCCAGGCATGGGTTATTGCTATAATAAACACCAAATACCTTTGCAAATAAACAGTATTAGTCCAATAAATGATAAATATAGCAAAGGTAAGGCTCCAGAGTCCAAGTGAAAAATAAAAGAATACGCCAATAAATCCTTCCAGCAGTACTGACTTTATTAAAACACAAGCACTTTCACATACAACTTCATCAGGTGTATATACTAAAATAAAAACAAACACCTTTTAAACCATTCATTCTAATCACATGACAACAACTAATTAAAATTTTTTTTAATTTTTAAAGAGACACTAAAATGATGGTAAAAGTGTATATTCAGAAGTCAAATATTTAACCTACCTACGTATAACTACGCATTGGGGTGTGTGTTTGGGGAACCAGGAGCCATGGGTATATGGGTATATAAGCAAATGAAGTAGCACAGCAATAGTGTATTGGTTAGAGCAACCGCCTAACGAACAGACATTCCCGTACCGAATCCCACTGCATCACATACCACTTACCATCAGTAATCTGTACATGAACATATTGAGACAACTGCCCACTGTATAACCTGCAAAATAACAATTAAAAGTTAACTGGAGTGAAGTGTCAGTGTTAAAATGAATAAGGCACTAGTAAGCAGGTTTAAGCATATATAAACACCAGTAAGCATATGTAAGTGCATATGCATGGGGTATGCATTGCTTTACAGACAGACACATACACATATATATATATATGACAGTATTAGTATTATGAGTGTTTTGAAACTGAGGAGGGCCAAGTTATGATTTTGTTCATTATAAAAAATTTTGGCTATTTTGGACAACGTTTTGTTTTGAGTGGATGTTTCAAACTTTGGTTAACTTTTCATATGATTAACAGAGGTCTTAGAAACCAATAGTTCTTAATAGATTTTTTAGACATAAAAATAATTTTTTAAGACTGTTTTTAAGTTTTTTAAGCTTGTTTGTAGCTTTATAAAACAGTCATACATGCTTTATTACGAGTTGTAATTTAAACACGTTTTTACATTATTTAGTACAGTTTTGTGGGTTATTCGACATTGTATAAATTCATTGAATGAATGAATTGCTGTTGGCACTTTAACATCTGATTTGCATATTTTATTAGTAGCTATTCTAGTCACATGATTTGGGCTAGAAAGTACTTAAGCCTTGAATTTTTAATCATGGTTCATCTTGAAAAAGCCTGGTATGCCTCCAGGCGAAAGCGCTTGATGTGGAATTTTTTATCATTTCATTAAAACAGAGTTTTATTTAAGTCATTTTGAATTTTTTGTTCCTGTTGAGCCTTTGGATACATCATTTTGTTCTTGGTCTGGTTCGGATCTAATTTGGTTTTAGAATACATATACATACACACATATAGATTTATGCATATGCAGACACTCATAGACCCATATATTGTTGGAAATATATATATATATATATATATATATATATATATATATATATATATATATATATATATATACACATATATATATAGACAGCGATATATAAATATATACATGTATACATACATATACAGATATATCTGTATATACTAATACATATACATATATATATAGACAGAGATATATAAATATATACATGTATACATACATATACAGATATATCTGTATATACTAATACATATACATATATATATATATATATATATATATATATATATATATATATATATATATATATCTATATATATATCTATATATATATATATATATATATATATAGACAGCGATATATAAATATATACATGTATACATACATATACAGATATATCTGTATATACTAATGTACATATATACATATATATATAACTTAAGACTGTTTTTAAGTTTGTTTGTAGCTTTATAAAACAGTCATACATGCTTTATTACGAGTTGTAATTTAAACACGTTTTTACATTATTTAGTACAATTTTGTGGGTTATTCGACATTGTATAAATTCATTGAATGAATGAATTGCTGTTGGCACTTTAACATCTGATTTGCATATTTTATTAGTTGCTATTCTAGTCACATGATTTGGGCTAGAAAGTACTTAAGCCTTGAATTTTTAATCATGGTTCATCTTGAAAAAGCCTGGTATGCCTCCAGGCGAAAGCGCTTGATGTGGAATTTTTTATCATTTCATTAAAACAGAGTTTTATTTAAGTCATTTTGAATTTTTTGTTCCTGTTGTGCCTTTGGATACATCATTTTGTTCTTGGTCTGGTTAGGATCTAATTTGGTTTTAGAATACATATACATACACACATATAGATTTATGCATATGCAGACACTCATAGACCCATATATTGTTGGAAATATATATATATCTATATCTATATATATATATATATATATATATATATATATATATATATATATATATAGACAGCGATATATAAATATATACATGTATACATACATATACAAATATATCTGTATATAGTAATATATACATACATATATATATATATATATATATATATAGACAGAGATATATAAATATATACATGTATACATACATATACAGATATATCTGTATATACTAATGTATATGTATATATATATATATATATATATATATATATATATAAATATATACGTATATATATATATATATATATATATATATATATATATATATATATATATATATATATATATATAAATATATACATATATATATATGACTTCATCGAACCGTCAAATCACCGACACTCACCTCTTCAACACCAAACCATCGACGTCCATATCATCGACAATTCCGGTAAGCGATCTTCCCCCTCACAGGACCCATGGTAGCGCTTCTTCCTGTGTTACAATGATTAGGGTTTACGTGATTCCGTATAATTTACCTTGAAAGCGCTACCATGGGTCCTGTAAGGGGGAAGATCACTTACCGGAATTGTCGGTGATATGGACGTCGATGGTTTGGTGTCGAAGAGGTGAGTGTCGGTGATTTGACGGTTCGATGAAGTCATAGGAACCCATATATATATATATATATATATATAGATATATATATATATATATATATATATATATATATATATATGTATATATATACATGACTGTAAATATACACATGTATATAGCTAGGATATGATACAGCAGTTACGAATTACATATGTTCACAGGCCATGCATATGGGGGTGAGGGGTCCAATAAACAAACGTGTAACACATAGCATCAACCCCCCCCCCCAGCTAGGCCATTGAGACATACATACACACAATAAAAGTAAACACACCACTGATTCCCAGACCACCGGCAGGATACTACCAGTGGGAGAGACCTACCAGGTCTAATCTTGAAACATAGACATCGATGTCCCTTGTGAGACACCCAAAAATTAATGATCATCGGAGTCAGTCCCAGTAATGATTCATCAAACCAGGCTGTAGATGTACACGGACCAGTAGGTTGTGCAAGCCTGATAACCCATGGGTTGACACAACATATAACATGTGCCCCAACACAGAGAGAGTGAGCAGTGTGTAGTGGTGTATTTATACCCCACCTGCACCTGCATCCACAGTACGGATGAGTGCTGTAGAGGAGGGGTAGGTGGGTGAACTATGGGTATGCAATTATGAGCCTAGGCATGCATTTGTTGGCTGTCAAACTCGTATTAGTACCATCCCAGGGATGTAAGTAATATTCCAAAATGGGCATAGCTGACGCTCATACCTCTCAATCCTTAAGAGCAAATCCACTGGACAGGACGTAAACCATTGGAGGAACAAATAAGGACCATACCTCTGAACTGTCCCCGATTTCCAGGGACATCCCTGATTTCGACTCAATTTCTAACTCTGTCCCACTTAATCTCTCGTAAAACTAGCGACTTTTTGAGGAAAAGTGGTGAATTACACGTAATGAATAATGACAACAATTAAGGGTTATAAACATAATGTACCTCAGAAAATGTGTATGAATTCATATGCTCTGAGTCAGGTTAATAGCACTAATAATTTAAATGTGTCCCTGATGTTGTTATGACGTGTCCCTGATTCAGTTGGTATTTTTCCCCAATTGTATGAGAGGCCTAATAGGGACAGAAAGCACATATTCCACTGACAATCTTAGAAAGATGATAGAATATTAGGTATGCAGTAGCATGACTTGGCTGAAGGATGTGGGTTCCAAAATCCAATTACTTGTTTGCATTGAAGAGTGTCAGTTCCCATGTATTAGCCAGACAGGTGCAGATTGTAAGAGAAACACACCAGTAATATAAATCAAACTCTGGACAGGCCGCGGATTCCGTACAGTCGAATGGCATGCTTTTGCCTAATGGGCAGCCATTCCGGATACTGTAGGCATGTAATCCGATGTAATAGGCATCACAAGATAATATCGTAGTCCTCACTCCCACCCAGGGGTGTGAGTGTTAGATGCAAACACCAAATGCAGTGCAGTTGCAAGTGTGGGAGCAAGTGGGTGTAAGCCTGTTTGGCCACCAGTATGCGAGTATTACACTGGTGAAGCAATGTAGAGGCTAACTGAGTGTAAGAAACTGTAACTGGAGGTTAGCATTGCTTAGCTCTGCACAAACCCATGCACAGCCACTCACAACTGCTGTAATGTGCCTTAATCACTCCGTATCCAATGGCCTTGTTCTGCTCAGCAACAAAATAAATGGCCTCCACAAGGCTCAAAACCAGGATCAGTGCACACACAGCTATTGTGATTTACGACTAAGCCATGGCAGATATACAGATATCAGTTCTTATCACAAACATATCCAGCACTGTCATTCAACAGTATAGGAAATGTATTCCATCATGTAGATGTATGTGTGTGTATGTTTATGTCCAGATATAGATACATTCATATATAGAGATATATCAAGAACATCCCATGTAACAACAAAGCATTACAAAGGAGCGAAAAGGGAAACACCAACACTGCCTGTATTATGTAGTTTTGTTGTCCTATGTAATATCAAGACTCCCTCAGACAGACACGTGTCATTAATACACGCAAACATTTGTACATTGGCCAAATACATCACTGTGCATTTTATTTACATTAACACAACAGTTCCTGTCCAATCATTATGTGAGAACAGTACTCTTGCAAGGTGCTGTGTGCGACATCATCATCATGAAAAAGGTAAATGGGGTAACCAGAGAGGGACCGGTAGTGTTGTGTGTTCAATGGGGTCGTCTGCATCACGTGTACCTGGAACCTTTAGGAGTCATGTATATACCAGGATCGTGTGCCTGAGGGACAGGGGGGATGACAACTGGAGTATGTTATGATGCATATTAAAAGGGTTACATGTGTCCAGTGGACACATGTGTGAAATGGACAGCTATGTATGGGGCAAATGTTGTTCTAGGAACCGATTGGCCTTTTGTTTCCATAGGGTGAGAGTGGGATGTGGGGGAAGGAGAGTAGGTATGCTCATGGAGGATAGGTTGGGTAGGATGACAGACAAGGCAGCATACAGGGTCGGTATATGAAACATGGGGGGATACACCTTGGACAGGAAGGGGTGTTCGGTGATCACAAGCCCATGAGCCCTCAGATGGAAACAGTTGGATGGAGGTCCCCAACCATGGGCACCCACCACTGCACCAAAACAGCCACAAAGGTGGCAGTGCTGGGGGCTGTCTAGGAGGGGCAGGCTCACCCTGTAAATGTAACACTCTGCCCTTGAACTGGTGTATCTGGCCTCGAAACCCCTTATTAAGCCCCCTACGCACCATGTCTGGGACTGTACGACAGCGGACATGTTCCTGTCTGGACCTGCTCCCAGGGGGGACAAACCCCATCCTCAGTGACGGTTCTACCAGAAGGTGGTGCAGAGCCAACAGAGGTGGAGGTCCAAGGCTGAGCCCTAGATGTGCTGGTGCCTGGTGCCATGGTCAGCTGAAGTAGGGCAGGAGGTTCTGCCGGGACCTCCAAACCCATACAGCCTATGGTGTTGCAGTTTAAACACAGTTGTGGCTTAGTAATAGTCAACAGCATTCAGGATTACTTATAACAGCATGCATAGATATGACCATCAACCCAACACAACAGATGGTATACATTTGCAGAGGGAGCACAACACATGCATATATATATATATACTGCATTACATCTGTACAAAGTGTAAACGACTTGTGACTGCAGCTATGAACAGTGGGCCATTATTGGCATGTCACTGAGAACCCCAGACAGTATCTGTCATACCAATGTTTCATGTGACATATGTCCAATCAGGGATGCGATGGCAGTAACTCATCACTATCACCATGTACTGACTGCAATCCTCACACTATGCTCCTCTAGTTCACAGATGTGTTTTCAGTGAGTAACACAGGAAACAAATGGTTCCACACACTGACCAGTCCACATATGGCCCTACAGATGGGTGTCCCTCACAAACAGAGCATTGTCTTGTCAGTTTTTAAACATGCAGAATAGCCAATACCACACACAACTTGTTAAACAGGCAGTAGTCTCAATGAAGCATAGCTACACTTACATACTGTAGTCATGTCTGGCACATCACCCTCCTGTTTTGGGGCTATTTCTCACTGTGTATGTTGTTTGAGGAACATCCAGATATCATCTGTGATGCTGTTTAACAAACACCAGATCCAGGTATCACTCACAGTGACTGTTATGGGCAAACACCAACATGATGTTCCTAGATATTGTACTGTATTTCCATGCGATTGGCTATGGGAACATCATCACAGCTGTTCCACATGCAATCAGCTAGAGGAGGACTGCAATAGATGCAGAGGCCATCACCTGATCATGACCATCACTTACAAAATGCAAGCTGCTGCTGAGCAGGTGTACAACTCCACATCCACCAGAGAGTGTGTGTGAGGGACAGACAGAGGCAAAGTATATCAGAAAAGGGCTTGGAGACTAAAACCTAAGCATCAACTGTCACACACCAAAAAGTACAGGTGTTCAAATCCTTGACGAACTAGTCATTACTATTACAAGTGCATGCAGTTACTCCATGTGCCACAAAGCTGACATGTTGGTGTGATGTAAGAACATATATGTGTGCTGGCGAGCGACAACTGCAACAGTGATATAGTAGACATACATTAGGTGTAGCACACATGGCTGCCCACATGAACGGATGTCATTGTCAACACAACCACACTCTCTAATGGACTCACATTGACACACTTTGCCAGGCCCACAAATACACTACCTAACTACTTAGTTTGCTACACTGCAGTAATGCACAGGTACTACATGCACCACAGGGGATATCCAGAGGTTCTATGGGCTAGGGCATGTGAATGTGTTTGACATCAGTCGGTATGCCAATGGGAGTTATACTGGGTATGACTGTGGTTTGGAGCATCATACCCCACATGCAGACACAAGGTGCCAGTACTGACATGCATGTGTGCATTGCTTCAATGGTGTGTAGTGTTTGGCTGTGCAAGATGGCTGTACAAGGCTGGGTGCAGGGTAATCCTTGGCATCATGCCACCTGTCAATGGTGTGCAGTATGGTACAGGGGTATAGTGTCTGCAATGTCCCACACAGATGGGTATTGTATGAACTGTCCTGACATCCTGGCTACCATTGTGTATGGCCATAACTTTGCAATACATGCCATGTCTGTCTTTGATAGTCCTCGACATTGACATTGCCTGGGATGTGCATGTCCCACAATAATGTACAGTGACATGTACAAGTGTACTTGGTTTGGCTGGCACATGTTGTGTATACAGATTGTTATCCTCAGATATGCCAATACTGGCCTAGTGTGGCAGGACCTGCTTATAGACAGCAGGTTGACCCTGCACCTACATTGATAGCATAATACAGGTATTCCCAAGTGTCAGTGGCATTGGTCCATATAGGGCACATGTGTAAGAGATTGTATGGCCATTGTGGATCACATTTGATGGCACCACATATGTTGCAGGCATCCATTGGGGAATATAGTGAAGGCACATTGTCCACAATTATGTGCCTATTGTACTGCTGTACAGGGTGCTATGCCCTCTGCAGCCCACTGCAATCACACCATGCCTATTATCTGTCATCAATGTGCAGGGTACTAGCAACATAGTGGGATATTCTAGGCAAGTGTGTTTGTGTATGACACATGGGTTCAGAATATATTCTGGGTAATAGTAGGGCTGCATACTTTGTTCACTAGGCCTTTTGCCGGATATCGGGGTATGGCTTGCAAACACAGTCTCTTGGCTGACTGACATCTGTGCTCCTCTTCAGGTGGACATTGTGACATAAAATACGGACACCATATAGGAAAAATACAAAATCCATTCCCCAGCATGTCTAGTGGTTAGACACACACACAGCCATCTCCACACAGGCTCTGACTGTCAAACACACACACACCTGTCATGTCTTAGAATAGAACCCCTACCTAACTAGTGTATCACTCTACAGCATTACACAGTTACAGCACTTGCTCTGGAGATTACTGGGTTACAGTAGTCCCAGAGGTGTATTACTAGGTGGGTGAAAACAGCTGGATTGCCAAAGGTGGTTATGTGAATTGTTAAGAGTGTACATACTCTAAAAAGCATTGTTCTTTTCTCAGGAAGATACACACACAGTTGGCTTGTCATGGAATAGAACCCCTACCTAGCTAGTTTAGCACATTACAGCATCATGCAGTGACAGCATGTGCTATGAAGCTTACTGGATTACAGAAGTCCCAGAGGTGTATTTCTAAGTGGGTGACATCAGCAGGATTGCCAAAGGTGGTAATGTGAATTGTAAAGAGTGTGCATACTCTAAAAGGCATTGTTACTTTCTCAGACAGACAGATACACACAGTTGGCCTTTCTTGGAATAGAACCCCTACCTCACTAGTGTATTATACTACAGCAATACGCAGTTACAGAACACACTATGGAGATTAGTAGATTACAGTAGTCCCAGAGGTGTATTACTAGGTGGGTGACAACAGCAGGATTGTCAAAGGTGGTTATGTGAATTGTAAAGAGTGTGCATACCCTAAAAAGAATAGTTTATTTCTTGGGTAGGCAGAGATACTCACACAGTTAGCTTGTCATGGAACAGAACCCCTACCTAACTAGTTTATCACACTACAGCATTAAGCATTTACAGCACACGCTATTGAGATTACTGGGCTACATAAGTCCCAGAGGTGTATTTCTAGGTGGGTGACATCAGCAGGATTGCAAAAGGTGGCTATTTGAATTGTAAAGAGTGTGCATACTCTAAAATGCATTGGTACTTTCTCAGGCAGACAGACAGACACACACACAGATGGCTTATCTTGGAATAGAACCCCTACCTAACTAGTTTATCATAATACAGCAATACGCAGTTATAGCATGCGCTACAGAGAATACTGGGTTATAGCACTCCCAGAGGTGTATTTCTAGGTGAGTGACATCAGCAGGATTGCCAAAGGTGGGTATGTGAATTGTAAAGAGTGTGCAAACTCTAAAAGCATTGTTTCTTTGACAGGCAGGGAGACAACCACAGTTGACCTATCTGGGAATTAGAACACCTACCAAACTAGTTTAATACACTACAGCATTACGCATTTACAGCACACGCCATGGAGATTATTGGGTTGCAGCAGTCCCAGAGGTGTATTTGTAGGTGGGTGACATCAGCAGGATTGCCAAAAAGGGTATTTCAAGTGTACTGCGAGTTGTACATGTTTGTTACATGTGTGTACCCACTGCTCACTGTCACGAAAACACATTTACACCTGCTTATAACTGCTTAAAAGTGTATTTTGCAGTCCTAACTGACAGTATCAACAAGGCTTGTAGTCTTGAACTCTGGATCATGCACACTGAGATCACTGGACGTACCACTAAGCCATTTGGCCTGTATATATGTTGCATGGAGTCTATAATGCACATCTTACTACAGGTATTCCACAGTACTGAAAACAAATGGAACAGTCACTCTTTGTACATAAGTACAGTACACTTGAATGTACTGTACTCTGTGAAACAACAAAGACAAGTCTACATCTGTACAACTGTCATAACTACATATATATATATATATATATATATATATATATATATATATATATATATATGTATACACCTACGGGGTGCGTACACACACACACACATATATATGCATATACACAGGCACAGCTATAGCCGTATATGTATATGTATATATATTGTATATATATATATATATATATATATATATATATATATATATATATATATATATATATATATATATATATAGATATCTATACACACACACACACACACACACACATGTCTGAACACCATTTGTGACACAGAAGGGTTCCAAAGGAACTGACATGTACACAAAGCAGAGGCATCTCTTGAGTTATAACATTTGAATCTTAAGCAGTTCACCAGAGAAGGGATGGTTGCTGTGTATGTGGAGTTTGGGGTGGGGAATGATGGCTAGTGTAATCTACCCCGGGGATTGTGGAGTTAGGGTGGGGGAATGATGGGTATGGACTTATACCCCAGCGACCACTTCTGTGTCACTGCTCAACAGTGGCACAGGAAAATAACATACCCAACTGTAGTCGTGATTGACTGTCTATTCTTTACCATTCCTAACTATGTAATACTTTGTAGACACCAGTCATCATAGATCGCTACCATGGTGTGCTAAAAGACATTGCACATGTGTATGTCTGGCTACAGGGTAGTCACACACACAAACACGCATACACTTGCCAGTATTGTGCATACACGTCTTGCCTATTTAAAGGTAACTAGTACAGTGGTATGCAGTTGGGGTATGTGTCACAGAACGTATACAATTACACTTACTCTGATTCCACTTCTGAGCTGGGTGACATCACAGGACCGATTACTTGCAGTGGGGAGGGGGGAAGAGAGAGGTTTAACAGTTGATAATGATAAAGGTCAGTGCAAAAGGAGGTATCTCTTTGGAATGCAGCAAAACCCACTGTCATGACAGGATGCAGACACAAATATACACACACAACCACTTGCTGACACACATACTCAGGCATTTGTTGACACACACACACACAAACACACTCAGCCATTTACTGACACAAACACTCAGGCATTTGCTGTCACACACAAACACACGCACACATTTGCTAGTGGTGGGATCAGAACTCCTGCCTATCTACAGATCACTATTATAGTACTACGCAGTTACAAGACACACCACAGAGATTACACATTCCAAGGCAGTCAGACTGCCCTTCTAAGATTAAGGACAACAACAGGGAGACTGACAGTCACAAAGTACATTGCTGTAAACCTGTGTGTTTAAAGTAGGTGTCCATTACAACCTGTATGCACAAACAAGACACATCATCTGCAGGTAGGCCTGAGAGGTATAGTTGCAGCACAACAGGAACCTGAACTGCAGTATGGCCATCTGTGGAATGGACAACTACTATCACTATACAAGGTTATAGTGGGCATGCTCATACACTTAGTAGCACAGAGCCGTTTGGGATGCACTATGACTACAACTACACAAGGTTATACTGGGCATGCTCATACACTTAGTAACAAAGGGCTTGTTGGATGCACTGACTCAAATTGCACAAGGTGGCAGTGGGTACGCTCATACACTTAGTAGCACAGGGTTGTTTGGGATCCACTCCAATTCTAACCACAGAAGGACACAGTGTGCATGCTCATACACTTACATGTACAGAACATGTTGTAATGGACTTCTATTGTAAACACACAGGTTTAGAGCTATGTACATCTTACTTGTCAGTATATATGCACATCATACTTGTTTACTACTTGATACCTGTATGTGGCCTGTAAATTATATATCTGTTTCTTTGCTGTGTGATACACATGCATACATGTACATGAAGTACTGGCATATATATGTTAAGTATACACATTTATGCATGTGTAGATGTGACAGACAATAGGTTACCTGGGTCACACAGGTGGATGCTACCTACAGCATGTGTCATGCACCTTGCTGCCCTGAAAGGCATACATTGATAGCAGGTTGTGGACAGTGGCATTATACGTGGAACAGTGGCATGTGCAAGCATAATTTGTGAGTCACATTGTATAATGGTACTGAGATGCAAGTGTCAAGATAACCTCTCCCGGCTGTGTTAGCAGTTGTCATTATTAGCAGGACTGCTACCCTAAGTATATCTCACATTGGTCATATACACAATTTCTGCTGCTGTCTGTCACCTTACATGAGGCATTTGCTGCCAAGTACATTACTGCCGCTTGCAGTGATGTCATGGTATGAGTGGCAACTGCTAGACCAAAACAATGAGCCAATGTCCTGCTGTTATTATGAGGTTGTCCAGTGTCTGTCATTCTGGGTTGTCATGACTGAACAACAAGCCTTCAACACAGAGCACATGCATCCATGTTTCACATGTGTGTGGATAATACCTAGGTCGCATTTACCCATATATCTGCATTCCAAGGCAAATGTCCTACACCCAGAAGTAACACCCTGACACCAACAAGACAATTGCATTGGATGCTTATGCTAATCAGTGCTAGATGTTTGGCTTTAGTAATCCATTTGCTCAATGTAGAACCTACAATGGGGAATACTGACATCTGTGCAGTGAGAAACACCTGGCTGAAGGCTCGGTAGTGCACAATTGCACTACCACCATATAACTCAGATCCAGACATGTGGGCCATAACAGTGGAATGGACCATTCCAGGTGGTGGTGTACACATATTCATAAAGGCTACTCACATGTAAAGACCACTACTCTGACATTACACATCACAGATGAGTCAGGTACAGGTGACAGTGGCAAATGCTGAATTCTAGTTTGCATCCTCATATACATCCACCACCTTGTCCCCAGACTACCAACACACATCCATATGTGGTATGACATAGTATGGCAGACCACCAGATAACCCTCAATTGGTAGACTGTACCTAGGCCTACATAAACTGTGCAAAGTACCCATGTACAGGCACAGCTGCGTAATGTGATATGCAATGCAAAAATACCACTGTTTGTAACCAGCTCAGTTGTACACATACGAGGGTCCCTCAGATGTTGTCAGCATTAACACAGTCGACTGTTGCTGTACACCAGTAAACAACACCCTCATGGTTGGATATGATCTAACTGTACCTGCCCTGGATATGTACATCCCACACTCATACAACATGAATGACATTACCACAGCTTTTGTTATCCTTTCTACACACAGGTGGCTACAGTCTTTACACACATGCACATGCCAGATAGCATGCTAACAGTACATGAGGTTTGATATCTATGTTAACAGAGGTAATATTCCCTCTCTACTGGTCAGCCATGACACCTATCATATCATACATTATCCCATGTAGCATGTATATCTTTAGACATGTCCACCTAATGCAATGCCTCCAAACATACCCAAATAACAGGATCATAGGACATACACAAGGCCTGTATTGACAGACTTATGGAAATCCAGCTCTGCTCTATATGTTCCTGAGTAGTCACAGGTGATATGTTCATGACATGTACAGCCATGTGTGGTCACAGTTCCTACATATACCCCATATCGACAATTGCAAGTCATGCATGCTGTGTGCTGTCTGGACATTAGCCTCAGTGCCACAATAGCCAGTACATGCTGGGGTGAGATGTTTACAGGCCACAGACCTCGCACATGTTTGAATGAGTGTACTGCCTAGCTCTAACAGACCACACTGCTGGCACTCTTTCCGTAAACATGAGGGGTGTGTGTGACAAATATGATGTGCTCACTGTTGACCATTAAAGTGCCCTGGCTTCACCATGGCACTGTCAAGTAACAGTCTGTAGGAGCATGACATGGAATAATGCTGTGTGTGTCTCGCTGATATGTGCTGTTGTCCTATATGTAAACTTCACTTCTCGGTGAAGCTGGTAGTGTCCTACCAGTACATGAATACAATGTCCATTATGGTGTAATGCTTGGCTATGTTTCACACATGGTGTGGGGAAGATGTGGAATGTATCCTCTTGACCTGCTAGTGCACTTACTGATGTAGACTGCATATGTGTACAATGTATTGATGTTAGTGTAGATTCCATGTGTGTGCAGTGTCTGATGTCTGAAGGTGACTGTTGTCTTAGTACATCATGCTGTTGCAATACAACCTTGACATTGCCAACTGTATATGGTGATATGCTCTAAGTACAGTAAGCCATACATGAGGTATGGACAGATGTTTGGACATGACTACTAAGTGGTGGGGCTTCTTTGCAGATGAATGATTACTGAGGACAGCTCACTGGTGTGTTACAACCAGTCCTACAATAACTTATGTAACTGCTAAGGTCAGGTTTTGTTAATTGAAGAAGACAGACAATGTAAAATGCTGTAAGGGTGACATTGAAGGCAAACCTCATGACACCTGTAACAGTAATACCTCCCCTGTGCATATATTGTGCATATATCAGCACAGTTGGCAAAGGAAAGAGTCAGTAAGCTTTGTACCGAATGCGATAGTGCTGTACTTCTGTAATACCTATCATGAGGTAGGCATGTGTTTGATTCACAGTACTGGCACATGTAGGTGTGTGTGTCCGTATATGTCAAGTATGCTTGGGAATACATCTCACATGTTATCACTCTCCTGAACACTGTTGTTGACACCAGTACAGAGTGAAGTGTAGAAAGAAAGGCATAGGCAGGTGGTTGAACCTCATACATGTAAAGTGTCTATATGTGTGTGACATAGATGTATATCTTTGTGAATGCCACAGTGTGAGTGTGTGTGTGTGTGCGTGTGTGTGTATGTGTGTGTATGGCTGTCCAGTCCCTGGAGTGAGGCTGTATTTTACCATAGTGAAATGTCAATGCCCCCTCCTCCCATCCACTCAATGCAATCTAGCATCCCTGTTGATATAATTGATTGCAGATGGGCATTCTAACCGCCTGTTAACATGTACACCCTGGGGTATGACCTGTTGTTACATAGCCTACTGATGGACCCCCCTCCCTACTCACTGCACTGTAGTATCCCTGTTGATGTCCTCGATCTTAGGCCATTCCAACTACCTGTACATGTGTAATCTCTGTGGCGCGTCTTTTAATGGCATAGTACTATAATGATGATATTCACATAGGCAGGGGTTCTCATTGTAACACTGGCAACTGTGTGTGTGTGTGTGTGTGTGTGTGTGTGTGTGTGTGTGTGTGTGTGTGTGTGTGTGTGTGTGTGTGTGTGTGTGTGTGTGTGTGTGTGTGTGTGTGTGTCTGTGTATGGCTGTATGTGTGTATGGCTGTCCAGCCCCTGGAGTGAGGCTGTATTTTACCATAGTGAAATGTCAATGCCCCCTCCTCCTATCCACTCAATGCAATCTAGCATCTCTGTTGATATCATTGATTGCAGATGGGCATTCCAACCGCCTGTTAACATGTACACCCTGGGGTGTGACCTGTTGTTACATAGCCTACTGATGGACCCCCCTCCCTACTCACTGCACTGTAGTATCCCTGTTGATGTCCTCGATCTTAGGTCATTCCAACTACCTGTACATGTGTAATCTCTGTGGCGCATCTTGTAATGGCATAGTACTATAATGATGATATTCACATAGGCAGGGGTTCTCATCGTAACACTGGCAACTGTGTGTGTGTGTGTGTGTGTGTGTGTGTGTGTGTGTGTGTGTGTGTGTGTGTGTATGTGTCAGATTGTGTGTTACTGTGTTTGTGAATCCCTGAGTGTGTGGGTGTGTCTGTGTTTACATGCTGTCATGGCAGTGGATATTACTGCTTCCCAATGAGAAGCCACTATTTCCACTGGCTTTTACCCTTGTCATCCAGCATACCTCTCTTTTATCTCCTGCACGCTCCAGGTAACTATACCTGTGATGTCACTCACTATGGATTTGACGGCTCTGAACACAGTAGCTTACTACACAGCTATCATGCTCTTGGATCATTAGAACAGTAAACATAATTGAAACATGGGAGAATATAACTGTGATGTGGAAGCTACAGAGTGCATGCAGGTATTGTCATACTGACCTGTGGGTAGTCAATATGTACATATAGGACACTAACCGCAAACACCAACATCCCCAGGCACATGCAACTACACCTGAAAGAGGAAGGCAGAACGTCAAGATCAGCATGCTGTTAGTGTTGTTACACATGATACATACTGTCAAACGTACAAAATGCATTCTAAAACTGTAATACATGGTATGTCTGCTGCCTGCCAACACTACTCAACAATATTAATCTACAGTTGTATACCTAGTATGTTCACCCTGTGCATCAGACCATATCAGCATGTCCCTGCACCGATGGTGTGGATGACAGGGATGCGGCACAGGCATCATCATATGCACAGGGTAATAATGTTTGCCAGAGGCCTAGGCTGCACCATTTGATGACATCATGTGTGTGTGTTAGGGCCTGTGATATCATTGGGCATGTGTGGATGTGCTGCGTGTCTGTGCTGAGGTGCCCTACATATTTTCCAGTGTCTGTGTATGCATGCACACAGGTCTGACATGTGGCTGGCCTACACAGGGGTATTATTGACAGCTGCAGACTGTACAAGGCAGGTTTCACAGTTCATGATGTCTGGCCACGGCCACGTGACCTGCGCCTGCCAGGGGTTGCACAGGTACTACCAGGCAGAGGTCCAGATTGGGTACTGTCTGATGACACATGTCCAGTGGAATCGTGTCCCTGTTAGGACTGTCTGGGACCACCTGCACATGGCCTGCTGTGTCCGTGTGTGGACTGCACAGCACCAGCTGCACTGCTTCTGCTACCGCCACTATGGGAACGGGCATGTGAAGTAGCATGTGCATGTAGACCTTTAACAGGTGATGTAGGTGACCTACGTCCACGTGCCCGATGCCGCACTCCCACCAGATGTTCCAGCACAGAAATTCCACACTCGAGGATGGACATGCCACGGACAAGGACTCCCACCATGTCACCCAATCATCTGTCCAAAACATCTGCAAGTTGATGGTGAGCATTTGCAAGTGCCTGGATGTTGTCACTTAATGAACGGATGGCAACCTTCTGAAGCCTTAGGCATTCTCTGTTGTGCCACTCAGCGCGTGCCTGTGCCTCCATTACAGCTTGAAACATGCGTCAGGTTACTACAGCTGATGTGCTTTGTCTCACAGGGGCATGTTGCCAGTGGTCCTCCTATGAGCAGCCCTGGGCACATGACTGTGTGGAACATCACCAGTCAGTTGACTGGCATCATAGTCTCCATACTTCCCTGTTCCATGCTACCACCCACCAACTGTCCCTCCTCTATGGCCAGTGGTAATGGGGTATGTGTAGGAAGGGGAACTGTGTGCGAGGATGAGGGAGAGGCAGTTGGAATGACAACCAATGGCACAGATTCAGCCCCTGACAACCCTGCCTGTGCCTCAATCATACTATCATCTTCACTGCTACAGTCTGTGGGGACACTAAAATCAGGTGGACCGCAGGAGGGCAACGCACCTACATGAACACATGTTAGGGGAAGACAAGAACTGTACATTACAAGTTATACCAGACACACACAGACAGACACAGTCAGACAGACACACACAGACAGACACACAGACAGACAGATAGACAGACACAGACAGACAGACACAGACAGAGACATACAGACAGACATACAGACACACAGACACACGCACACAGATACACAGACACACACAGGCTGACACACAGACAGACAGATAGACAGACACACACAGACATACACACACACAGACAGACACAGACACACAGACACACATGCTACATGCAGATGATATGGCAGATGGCATTCAGCTTAGACAATTATAGTTTCAGTTTAGACACTTATAGTGGTAATTATTATACATCCCTCAGTTGCACACAACAGCATGCATGTGTTATAGCAAACAGCATGCACCTTACACAATTATAGTGGTGGTTAGCATACATACCTGTGTTGCACCATTTGTGTTAGTAGCCTATGCCCCATACCTGCTACACAATGCATGCACTTTGCACCATTGCACAGCACTGCCATGGTGTGTGCAACATACACCACATCTTAACAGACCATTGCTGACCTTTGTACATCTGCCACTGATGCTTTGTGATGGCCACTGTCCCTATGTGTGAGGACATGAGCAGTATGGTATGTCGACTGCATATTATGCTTGCCTGAACCCTAGCTTGCATATCTCCCCAAAGCAGTGCATGTCTGTTCAACATTATTCCGCCTACCCCTGAGCTAGCTGAGTCTAGACATTGTGCATGTGGCTGTACACACATGTTTGACATGGCTGTCCCTGCTTTGCAATGGTGCCACAGACCAGCACAGGCTTACAGTACACCGGCCAGCTGTGTGGTGTATGACCTTGCCAGTCACATGTAGTATGACATGTCTTCTGCTGACGTGCTGAATGACATGCATACATGTGTAACACAATGGTGTCCTTTCCAATCTACAGTACGGTAATGGTGTCCCAATGCTGAGATGTGTTATACTAACATGGGCCTTCAGTTGATGCAATGTTGTCTGTCCACCCTACAAATATGCAGGGACATACTGCACATTGAGCTGATGTGCATAGCCATTGCAGGGCATCATGTGATTTTACAATTGCAATACAGTATGAGCTACTGGCACAGTTCATAGCCATGACTATGTTCACATACAATACATATCTAATGTGGAATATGACCCACATCACTGAGGTGTATACACACTAAACCCTAATGTGGAATGTGTGATGCAGGTCACAGAAGGGTATACGGATGACACCCTTGCACATCTGCAACCATATTACTGATGCCTGGCAGCTATACCCACACATGGCTAACTTAGCAGTACTCTATGTCCTACATGCCATCTGTGTATCTCACACACATGCACCAGCAAGGTGAATGTACTGTATCTGTGGCCTAATGTGGTTGTATGTGTATGTTGTGCAGCACATGTATGTATTTGTATACTGTATAGGTGAATGCTTCCATGTCATGACACACTCAAGATGTTCAATACATGTTATTTGGTGGTTTCATGTTATGCCTTCACAAACAGTGCACAGGCCTGTATGATGTTTTTTGTTTCACATCTGCAATATCACCATTACACAAAGGCCATAGTTATACTGTGTCGAGCCAATGTACAACAGGGTGTACACACATCACTTCTACTGTGTGTGTTGCTTCATGTCTCTGGCCATCCTCCATGGCCATGTGTACACATGTTCTGTCCAATGGTTGTGATGGCCATCTTATTTCACATGTCAGTGTTATCCCATATAACATACACCCATAGATGTCATATGCTCCTCTGAGGACAGGCTTATGCAGACAAAGGGTGGTATGTTTGGGATGTGAGACATGTTTTGCAGGATAGTTGAGCAGTGTTGCAGTCAGCTCACTACATGTCATGGACATGTCAGATAGCACATGACATTGTGTGACATTCATAGTGAGGGTTTAATCCACAAGGGTGTATCCTGTGGGCCAGTCATAATCCAGCTCCAACACATTTAGAGTATGTGCACACATATGCTCTCTGTACAGTACTGTTCGTATTCCCAACATGTGTAATGCTGATATCTAGTACCTGTCCCTACAGTGGAACACACCTCCACCATTGTATTCACTGTTGTCCACACATCTTGCAATTTCAGTTTGGAAGGTTTAGTGTAGGTGTTTCATATAGTCTTCAATTGTTTCACATGGGTAAACACTGTGATGCATTGCAGGTCTGACCAGTGTTCATTAACAGGACCACCATACATTATGTGTGCATGTGTTATGGCAGATAGCATGCAATTAATATGTTCCATGCATTATCAAGCCTGGTAAATAATAACAATCTCACCTGATACAGGCTGCTGTCGCTGCAAAATGCCAGAGGTACCTAAACAGGAGTGTCACAGCAGTAAGATCATTATCCACACCTGTATGATAATTACAGGGTGCAATGTCCATGTTAGCACATAAGCCAGTACAATACACTATACTATGGAGTATGCACATCTGTGCATACATAGAGTAGCAGACTAGTATTTGGCATGTGTGTATAGATGCCTTGCATATGATGTTACATTACATATTGTACAGTAACACATGTAACTATGTGAAATACAGTTGTGTTATATGTGCAGTAGTGACTTACCAGGCAAGTCCAGGCTCGGTGGTTGAGAGACACCCATCTCCACAATACCAGCTAAAGCTTGTGGATGGAGGTCTGCAGGTGTCCCCAGGTTGGCCAGTAGTTCTTCAGTACGTGTGAGTGAGGGCTGGGTGAGTGCCCCCCCCACATCAGTTGCACCTTGTTCCCTGGCAAAATTGCATTAACACGCTGTTTTGCCCATCTTATGAGGTCAGTGCAGTGTCAGCGCACCTGCTGATAGGTGCGATTATGACCACCAACATCATTTACCCTCTTGCAGAGTTCCTCCACGGGGCATCCCACTGCTGTGCATCATGTGGCACATGGCTGAAGAGTGTTGTGTGGTTGTCGAGGAGGTATGGGATGAGGACCTCATCCTCCAAGGGGCTGTACGCTGGCAGTCTGCTACGTGGCATACCTGGAAGACATAATGATGGAGACAGGTGACAGTAAATCACAGAGAAGTACAGCTGAACATACATGTGTATCACATTTATTAAGATTACAAATACGTCTTTGAAAATCTACATGAGACTAACACCACTGACATGTCTAAGTCACACACATTTGACACTTACTGGTGATGTGATGTTATCACCATATATGTGTGTGTCATGTGATGACATTGGTCATAAACCATGTGGATGTTGTCATGATATGGGCATGTCTGTTTGCCTGTACTGGTGTCATTACCTATCAGCACATGCTTGGATGTTTTCACATTAATGCAATCAACCTTAATGCTGTGTATATGTCACATATATAGTCATACATAGCCATTAGGGACATGACCTGTGACCCTGCAGACTTGCAAGTATGTATGTGTTTTGCCGTATACATCTACATGGCACTGTACAGCTGAGTAGCATCCTGCCATATATTGCCTGTCTTGCACATGTGTAACACATGGGACAATAGCTAACCTGATGGTATTTTCAGGGTTGGATATCAACTATAGCATGTATGGTCATAGTGATCTAGTAGGGTAAATGTCTTGGGCCATTTATGAGCATAGGCAGACAGGTTACCTAGCTGTAGGCAACAGACAGGTATGTTTCAGTGGCCAGTTCAAGCAGTGCCACAGGACTGATCCACAGGGTCACTGATATATTTGGCATGCAGTCGTCACAACATGTCACAGAGTGGGGCGATGTGCTGCTTAGCTGTACAGGGATGCATAGTATGGCAAGAGTATGTTAAGTGTATGGGACAGAGATCTGTCAGGCATGTTGTGATCCTTGTGCTAGAAAGGTGGATGTCCATGAAGTATGTGTTTATTTGGGATCAGGATGTGTTAGGTGTAGCATGTCCAACACCTCTCGGTTGGACATGGCTTTATTCAGGGTAGGCTGCATGCTACATAGTGCAGCTCGGGATTGGGAAGGGCAGTGTAGGCCATCTACACATGGGTCACATGGGTGTTGAGTATTGCTGAGCAATTATCTCTATATTCCTGGATGGCACCCTGTCATGATTAGGGGTGCCACATAAGACTACCTGTCTGGTGTGGTGAAGTAACTATCAAAGGAAAGAGTACTGTCCAGCTGCATCCCATACACACAGTTGCCATTATGTTGACCGCTGCCTAGGTGGTAGTTTATGGGTACAGGGTTTTGTAACATGGGGGATGACAATGCAATACATAGCTGCCTTATTATGGCCATACATCACACACTACACATCTGACACACTAAGGCCTTTCTGTATTTTGAACACAGCACACATTGAGTCGACTATTGCTCTTAGTTCATAATCATTTGCAAACATCAATAGGCTGATGCCTTCTGTGTTAGTCTGTGTGGTATAGATAACAGAGGGGAAGTAGCAGGAATGAACCCTGTATTACTGTGGCTGGCATTGGTTTGATGTGCATGTATTAGTTAGACATCTTCTGTAGTGTTGGGTCTGCCAGCAGTCCAGTTGCCAACCACTCCTGTGACATAGGAATGTACACCTAGTTTACTGAGTGTAGCTGGAACACAGTATGGGTGATGGTGTCCTACGACCTGGCAAGGTTATAATATGCAGCGTGAATTAACCCTACTGTCAACTACATCTGTACCGAGTACTTCAAATATGTTGATCATGGGTCATGGCCTTACAGACCAGACTCAGCAGGGTAGTTGTGCACTATTTCCCATTATCAATGGTGTCTCCCCCTTTGTGGGGTGTGATAACTTTTGCTGTGCACCATTCGGTGTGTACACAGCCTGACATGGAGCTATGATTGAACATGATGTGTATGTGGATAGCTGAATGTTCTTACATTTGTGTAGGATACACCCTGGGATATTGACAGGTTCCATGAATTTTGTATGCATGGTTTTAGAGAGTGCAGCTTGTACCTGCATAGTCGATATTACAGGGCCCCTGTAGTGTACATAGATATATTACTAAGTGTACCTGTTGGGGGGGGAGGTGGGAGTGGGTTTAGGTTCTCCAAGACCCTATCTGGATGAACTGGTGCTATTTCTGTAGGTGCAGTATTTCCCATGCCATAGTGCTGTGCAGCATGGCAGGTCTTGTCATTGCCATTACAATTAATGACACAGCTATAGAATGCTCTGTGCTTGGCCTCATAATATGTGGCTGATTAGTTTCACAGTAGCTTTGTGTGGTTTTATATGGTGTATCTGCATCTTACTGAGGCTGACCAGGGATCACCTACACTCATGTGTGTTTACACTTCCAACAGTTACTACCTTCTGTGGTACAGTTTAAAGCATGGTACCACCAGTTTGCCTTATTGTTTCTGTTGGGTTGAATCCTGGTTCTGTTTTAATGGCACAATCACTGCACATATGTGACTGCTTGAGGTTCATTTGTGTAGGATTCAGCATTTGCACATGCATTGTCCATCTGCATGGGTGCCATGACAGTCACCACTCTGCTCTTAGGAAACATAACATTGGCATTGGAGACTAACTATGTGTAGCATACTATTAGCCCTGTTTGTGTGACTACTGTGATCCAGGTCAGTGGGGTCGATGGAATCCAACATGCACTGGCCGCGGGTGTTTGTACATGAGGATTCTTCCCAGTTCATAATGGAATAGTTGAGAATAGCCATTATTATGGTTCTGTCTCAGACCTAATCTTCCTCATTACAGCACATTATGACAGTTGGTAAATCCACGGCCTGGTGGGTGATCTGTCTCAAGGTGCAATTTGAATTCCACTTTGGCACAAAGGTAGTTGCTCAGCATAATGCATCTGAAGTTATGCAAGTGCAACTAGCGTAGGGGTGCACATATCCTTCAGGAATATGGACACACCTGCGGTCCGTGTGTTCCAATAAAGGATAATGGGCAAGAGGTCAGGTATGTGTTATAACATGGTCATGCAGGGGTGCTCTCCAGAGCATTGGACCATAATCTCAGTCACTGCACAGATATGTTCTCCATGTTAGGGATTTACATATGTGTGTCCGTATAGTGTTTCTGACATGTATCACTGTGTAGCGAGACCCGCGGTTTATTGTTTGGCTGTCCCTGTAACAGCAGTGGACCTTCACTTGAACCGTGCATGATGAAGGCACTATAGGGGAAGCATGAGCCCTAGGCAGTATCCAGATTCCTAGGGGTGACAGGTGCAGGCCCTGTCTGGCAAAGCATCGTGGTCTGTCAACCATGTTATCCCAGGACGACAGATACTGGATACATTTTGACTTGCACCACTGCACTCAACAATTTTGGAATACAATCCTGTTGTCCCTGTACTGCAGTATCCTTCTGGCCAATTGCAGAATGCTACCCAAGCCTTGGGACATACATGCATGGGCTACAAGACCTGACAGTTCCTACATGTGTTTCCATGCAGTCCAGGCTACTGCATCACAGGTCCTGCACAACAACATGGAATATGCCAGAGCCATGTGTATAGTTCAAAAGGTGGTCTGAGTTTATGGGTGTGTGGCTAATCATGACAGACAGGCAGCTGACAATATGTATGCCCTCGTATAGGTTGATGTGTAGCATAGTGCTAGAGTTTGCATTCACAAATGAGTACTGTTGGGCATGTTTCCAGTCACGTGTTCTGAGGTGTGGCACAGTTATGCAAAGTATGTCATACAATTTGTGTATTTCGGTATCTGTCTCTTCCTGCTTGGGGGGGGGGGGGTCACTTGTTTTGCCAGATACTTAGAAGCGTCTGTGAATGTGTGTGATTTCTGGTAGTGTGTGTGGGTGTCCTTACTGTGTTCTGGTAAAGGTATGTGTTGGTTGTGTTGATGAGCTGCATGTGTTAACCTACACCTCATGACTGTCCAGTCCAGTCATGGCTGTAAACTGGGCTGCCTTCCAGCTTACCTCTGTAGCTGCATACCAGACAATGTGTGGGGTGTGGTGATAGGTGAGTTTGGTAGTGTACATGGCATAGAGATTATATTCCCCCAGGATGGCCACATACACAAAGCTGACATTAGTAAACAGCAGTAGCTGACTAGTGGACATGCCTGTATGAGCATTCAGTACTACAAGTACCAAGTACTGTATTTAGTTTACATATTGCTTATGAAGATGTTTTAGACAGTGATGCTCACAAGTAAATATTTGTGTTATGGACGTGACACCACTGGCTATTACGGAAACATTGTAGCTAACTTTAGCAGCAATCCTCATCTGAGGAGCACATCACATCCTGATAGTTGATTACAGATGATGCAAGTGTCAACAGGTCTGCATCCTTTTCTGGGTATATACTCACATATCCACCAAGACCATGAGCTCTGTTGGGCACAAACACCCACTCTCCAAACAGAGTCATGTATCAATTGACTGATGCCACTATCAACATGATCAGGGTATAATCAGATAGTGTGAGCCATCAACTATGAAGCGGCTATTACACATGGGCAGCTGTCTCCTACATCTTACACTCCTACTGCAGATGTTACACTGGAGTTAAAGATGATATGCAACCTGTTTCATTACCAGTGCTGTGCACTACCTTGCATACAGTATGTGCAAGTGGCTGTTAGGTTGCCAATGAGAGGTTGGGCTACACAAACCTGGTAGTTCAACCAGTGTGTCTTTACTCTCAATATCCACTCTATATAGGTGTGCACATAGCCATTTGGCCCAGCCCTGTAACAAGGGTCACTACACATTTGCATAACATCTACACATGCACAGCTGCTATTGCTTGCAAATGATACTAGAGAGATCCAGACCTGTAACAAGGGTCAATACATATTTGCATAACATGTACACATGCACAGCTGTTATTGCTTGCAAACAATACTAGAAAGGTCCAGCCCTGTAACAAGGGTCACTACACATTTGCATAACATGTACACATGCACAGCTGTTATTGCTTGCAAACGATACTAGAGAGGTCCATCCCTGTAACACGGGTCACTACACATTTGCATAACATGTACACATGCACAGCTGTTATTGCTTGCAAACA